>NW_017214517.1:0-14630 GCF_001704415.2 Capra hircus
CTCGAGTGCCTTCAGCGGAAATTGGCTCATCTCAGCCTGCGAGCGAGAACTCTGCAGATTTTTCTCGAGTTGCGGCTAGGTGCTCTCGACTTTTACGACGGGGAACCCAGGGACCCCTATCTGGTGGCCTCAGGAAAGGCCACTCTCCGTGCGAGTTGCTTATTGGCCTCTCAGGATTCCTCTCCCTTCAATGCTGGGGCCTAAGACCTTTTGTGAAGTCGGGGCCGTAAACTGAGGAATTATTCTCCAGTGCTGACATGGATCTTGGGGTACTTCTGGAGTCTCCCCAGGGGAGTCAGTCCTCGTCTCGAGTGGGGGCATGCACGTGCGCTTTCCTCCCGAGCTGTGGAAGCAGTGTCACGCTTCCCATCGCGTGGATCAAGGGATCTGTGGCTTTCCCTCGAGGCTTTCCCTCAAGGCTTTCCCACGAGGCTTTCCTACGAGGCTTTACCACAGGCTGTCCCACGTGCCACTGTGGTTTGAGTCGATCTTCGGCGTGAAAGTCGAGGCAGTTTGGGGAAAACAGGTTCCTCTGAAATGGACTGAGACATCTGGGGGACTCTTGGAATGGTGGCCTGACCTGGAGTACCTATCCCCTTTCCTGTGGAGAGGGCCTCCTCTTGAGATGCGACGGGAACCTCGGGAATTCTTTTTCCGACCAAGTAGGGAAAGGATCCCTCATCTCGAGCAAAGAGGCGGAAACGGGGCTCCTTTGGATGTGGGCGGGACCCTTCTGCTTCCTCTCGAGTGCATACGGGTATATCGGGGAACCTCTTGAGTTGCAGCAAGGGTGTGAAGGAACCTTTGGACGGTTCAGGGGGTAGGTGTGATTGGCCTCGAGATGCTTCAGCAATAATTCGCCTCTGTTCGCCTGGAGGGGAGAACCTCCAGGATTTTCTCGACTTGCGGCAGGTGCTCTCGACTTACGACGGGGACCTCAGGGACCCGCTCTGGTGGCCTCAGGAAAGGCAGGTCCCCATGCGAGTTGCTAGGGGACCTCCCTGGATTCCTCTACCGTAGATGCCGGAACCTAAGACCTTGTCTGGAGTTGGGGCCGGAACGTGAGGATTTCTCTCCAGGCCTGACATGGATCCTGGGGTACTTCTGGAGTCTCCCCAGGCGATTCAGTCCTCATCTCGAGTGGGGGCATGCACGTGCGCTTTCCTCCCGAGCTCTAGAACCAGTGTCAGTCTTCCCGGCCCGACGATCAAGGGATCTGTGGCTTTCCCTCTGGGCATTCCCACCAAGTTTTCCAAACAGGCTTTCCCACAGGGCTGTCCCAAGTGCCACCGTTGTGTGGGTCGATCATCTGCATGAATGTCGAGGCAGTGCAGGGAAAACAGGTGTCCCTGGCATGGACTGAGACATCTGGAGGACTCTGGGAATGGTGGCACGACCCTGGAGTTCCTCTGGCCTTTCCTGTGGAGAGCGCCTGTTCTTGAGAGGCGACCGGGAACACCGGGAATTCTTTCCCGACCACACACTGAAAGGATTCCCCCGTCTCGAGCTAGGAGGCGGAAACGGGCCTCCTCTGGATGTGGGCGGGACTCTCGTCCTTCCTCTCGAGTGGAGACGGGTATGTCGGGGAACTTCTTGAGTTGCAGAAAGGGTGTGAAGGATCCTTTGGAAGTTCCTGAGGTTAGGTGTGATTAGCCTCGAGACACCTCAGCGGAAATGGGCCTCATCTCGCCTGGAGGGGAGAACCTCCTGGATTTTCTCGAGTTGTGGCACGTGCTCTGACTTACGACGGGGACCTCAGGGACCCGCTCTGGTGGCCTCAGGAAAGGCCAGTCCCCATGAGAGTTGATGTGGGGCCTCTCGGGAACCCTTTCCCGTCCGATGCCGGGGCCTAAGACCTTGTGTGGATTCGTGCCGGAACCTGAGGATTCCTCTCCAGTGCTGACATGGATCTTGGGGTTCTTCTGGAGTCTCCCCAGGGGAGTCAGTCCTCGTCTCGAGTGGGGGAAATGCACGTGCGTTTTCCTCCCGAGCTGTAGCAGCGGCGTCATGCTTCCCTTCGCCTGGATCAAGGAATCTGAAGCTTTCCGTCGAGGCTTTCCCACGAGGCTTTCCCACGAGACTTTCCCACAGGGCTGTCCCACGTGCCACCGTGATGTGAGTCGATCCTCGGCATGAAAGTTGAGGCAGTGCAGGGAAAACAGGTTTCCGTGGAATGGACTGAGACATCTGGGGTGACTCTGGGAATGGTGGCACGACCGTGGAGTTCCTCTCCCATTTCCTGTGGAGAGCGCCTCCCTCTTGAGATGCGACGGGATCTCCGGGAATTCTTTCCCGACCACGCAGGGAAAGGATCCCTCCTCTCGAGCTAGGAGGCGAAAACGGGGCTCCTCTAGATGTGGGCGGGACTCTCGCGCTTCCTCTCGAGTGGAGACGGGAATGTCGGGGAACTTCTTGATTTGCAGCAAGGGTGTGAAGGACTCTTTGGAAGTTCCAGAGTTTAGGTGTGATTAGCCTCGAGACGCCTCAGCGGAAATGGGCCTCATCTCGCCTGGAGGGGAGAACCTCCTGGATTTTCTCGAGTTGCGGCAGGTGCTCTCGACTTACGTCGGGGACCTCAGGGACCCGCTCTGGCGGCCTCAGAAAAGGCCAGTCCGCAGGCGAGTTGCGCGCGGGCCTCTCGGGATTCCTCTCCCGTCGATGCCGGGGCCTAAGACCTTGTGTGTAGTCGGTGCCGGAAGCTGAGGAATCCTCTCCAGTGATGACTTGGATATAGGGGTTCTTCTGGAGTCTTCCCAGGGGAGTCAGTCCTTGTCTCGAGTGGGGGCATGAACGTGCGCTTTCCTCCCGAGCTGTAGCAGCAGTGTCACGCTTCCCTTCTCGTGGATTAAGGGATCTGTGGCTTTCCCTCGAGGCTTCCCCACAGGGCTGTCCCACGTGGCACCGTAGTGTGAGTCGATCCTCGGCTTGAAAGTCGAGGCAGTGCAGGGAAAACAGGTTTCCCTGGAATGGACTGAGACATCTGGGGGACACTGGGAATGGTGGCACGACCCTGGAGTACCTCTCACCTTTCCTGTGGAGAGCGCCTCCACTTGAGATGTGACCGAAACGGCGGGAATTCATTTCCGACCACGCAGTGAAAGGATCCCTCCTCTCGAGCTAGGATGCGGAAACGGGGCTCCTCTGGATGTGGGCGGGACTCTCGTGCTTCCTCTCGAGTGGAGACGGGTATGTCGGGGAACTTCTTGAGTTGCAGCAAGGGTGTGAAGGACACTTTGGAAGTTCCAGAGCTTAGGTGTGATTAGCCTGGTGACGCCTCAGCGGAAACCGGCCTCATCCCGCCTGGAGGGGAGAACCTCCTGGATTTTCTCGAGTTGCGGCAGGTGTTCTTTACTTACGACGGGGACCTCAGGGACCCGCTCTGGTGGCCTCAGGAAAGGCCAGTCCCCATGCGAGTTGCTCGGGGGCCTCTCAGGATTCCTCTCCCATCGATGCTGGGGCCTAAGACCTTGTGTGGAGTCGGTGCCGGAACCTGAGGATTCCTCTCCAGTGCTGACATGGACCTTGGGGTACTTCTGGTGTCTCCCCAGGGGAGTCAGTCCTCGTCTCGAGTGGGGGCATGCACGTGCACTTTACTCCCGAACAGTAGCAGCAGTGTCACGCTTCCCTTCGCGTGGATCAAGGGAGCTGTGGCTTTCACTCGAGGCTTTCCCACGAGGCTTTCCCACGAAGGCTTTCTCACAATGCTGTCCCACGTGCCACCATGGTGTGAGTCGATCCTCGGCTTGAAAGTCGAGGCAGTGCAGGGAAAAGAGTTTTCCCTGGAATGGACTGAGACATCTGGGGGTCTCTGTGAATGTGGCACGACCCTGGAGTTCCTCTCGCCTTTCCTGTGGAAAGCGCCTCCTCTTGAGATGAGACGGGAACCCAGGGAATTCTTTCCCGACCACGCAGGGAAAGGATCCCTCCTCTCGAGATAGGAGGCGGAAACGGGCCTCCTCTGGATGCGGGCGGGACTCTCGTGCTTCCTCTCGAGTGTAGACGGGTTAGTCGGGGAACTTCTTGAGTTGCAGCAAGGGTGTGAAGGACCGTTAGGAAGTTCCAGATGTTAGATATGATTAGCCTCGAGACGCCTCAGCGGAAATGGGCCTCATCTCGCCTGGAGGGGAGAACCTCCTGGATGTTCTCGAGTTGCGGCAGGTGCTCTCGACTTACGATGGGGACCTCAGGGACCCGCTCTGGTGGCCTCAGGAAAGGCCCGTCCCCATGAGAGTTGATGTGGGGCCTCTCGGGAACCCTTTCCCGTCGATGCCAGGGCCTAAGACCCTGTTTGAAGTCGGTGTCGGATCCTGAGGATTCCTCTCCAGTGCTGACATGGATCTTGGGGTACTTCTGGAGTCTCCCCAGGGGAGTCAGTCCTCGTCTCGAGTGGGGGCATGCACGTGCCCTTTCCCCCCGAGCTGTAGCAGCAGTGTCACGCTTCCCTTTGCGTGGATCAAAGGATGTGTGGCTTTCCCTCGAGGCTTTCTCACGAGGCTCTCCCACGAGACTATCCCACAAGGCTGTCCCACGTGCCACCGTGGTGTGAGTCGATCCTCGGCTTGAAAGTCGAGGCAGTGCAGGGAAAACAGGTTTCCCTGGAATGGACTGAGACATCTGGGGGACTCTGGGAATGGTGGCACGACCCTGGAGTTCCTCTCGCCTTTCCTGTGGAGAGTGCCTCTTCTTGAGTTGCGACGGGAACGCGGGGAATTCATTCCCGACCACGATGGGAAAGGATCCCTCCTCTCGAGCTTGGAGGCGGAAATGTGGCTCCTTTGGATGTGGGGGGAACTCTCGTGCTTCCTCTCAATTGGAGCCGGGTATGTAGGGGAACTTCTTGAGTTGCAGCAAGGGTGTGAATGACCCTTCGGAAGTTCCAGAGGTTAGGTGTGATTAGCCTCATGATGCCTCAGCGGAAATGGGCCTCATCTCGCCTGGAGGGGAGAACCTCCTGGATTTTCTCGAGTTGCGGCAGGTGCTCTCGACTTACGTCGGGGACCTCAGGGACCCGCTCTGGCGGCCTCAGAAAAGGCCAGTCCGCAGGCGAGTTGCGCGCGGGCCTCTCGGGATTCCTCTCCCGTCGATGCCGGGGCCTAAGACCTTGTGTGTAGTCGGTGCCGGAAGCTGAGGAATCCTCTCCAGTGATGACTTGGATCTAGGGGTTCTTCTGGAGTCTTCCCAGGGGAGTCAGTCCTTGTCTCGAGTGGGGGCATGAAAGTGCGCTTTCCTCCCGAGCTGTAGCAGCAGTGTCACGCTTCCCTTCACGTGGATTAAGGGATCTGTGGCTTTCCCTCGAGGCTTCACCACAGGGCTGTCCCACGTGGCACCGTAGTGTGAGTCGATCCTCGGCTTGAAAGTCGAGGCAGTGCAGGGAAAACAGGTTTCCCTGGAATGGACTGAGACATCTGGGGGACACTGGGAATGGTGGCACGACCCTGGAGTACCTCTCACCTTTCCTGTGGAGAGCGCCTCCACTTGAGATGTGACCGAAACGGCGGGAATTCATTTCCGACCACGCAGTGAAAGGATCCCTCCTCTCGAGCTAGGATGCGGAAACGGGGCTCCTCTGGATGTGGGCGGGACTCTCGTGCTTCCTCTCGAGTGGAGACGGGTATGTCGGGGAACTTCTTGAGTTGCAGCAAGGGTGTGAAGGACACTTTGGAAGTTCCAGAGCTTAGGTGTGATTAGCCTGGTGACGCCTCAGCGGAAACCGGCCTCATCTCGCCTGGAGGGGAGAACCTCCTGGATTTTCTCGAGTTGCCGCAGGTGTTCTTTACTTACGACGGGGACCTCAGGGACCCGCTCTGGTGGCCTCAGGAAAGGCCGGTCCCCATGCGAGTTGCTCGGGGGCCTCTCGGATTCCACTCCCGTCGATGCCGGGGCCTAAGACCTTGTGTGGAGTCAGTGCGTGAACCTGAGGATTCCTCTCCAGTGCAGACATAGATCTTGGGGTACTTCTGAAGTCTCCCCAGGGGCGTCAGTCCTCGTCTCCATTGGGGGCATGCAGGTAGGATTTCCTCCCGAGCTGTAGCAGGAGTGTCACGCATCCCTTTATGTGGATCAAGGGATCTGTGGCTTTCCCTATAGGCTTTCCCACGAGGCTTTCCCACGAGGCTTTCCCACAGGGCTGTCCCACGTGCCACCGTGGTGTGAGTCGATCCTCGGCTTGAAAGTCGAGGCAGTGCAGGGAAAATATGGACTGAGACATCTGGGGGACTCTGGGAATGGTGGCACGACCCTGGAGTTCCTCTCGCCTTTCCTGTGGAGAGCGCCTCCTCTTGAGATGCGACGGGAACGCGGGGAATTCTTTCCCCACCACGCAGGGAAAGGATCACTCCTTCGAGCTAGGAGGCGGAAACGGGGCTCCTCTGGATGTGGGCGGTACTCTCGTGCTTCATTTCGAGTGGAAACGGGTATGTCGGGGAACTTCTTGAGTTGCAGCAAGGGTGTGAAGGACCCTTTGAAAGTTCCAGAGGTTAGATGTGATTAGCCTCGAGATGCCTCAGCGGAAATGGGCCTCATCTGGCCTGGAGGGGAGAACCTCCTGGATTTTCTCGAGTTTCGGCAAGTGCTCTCGACTTATGACGAGCACCTCAGGGACCCGCTCTGTTGGCCTCAGGAAAGGCCAGTCCACATGCGTGTTGCTCGGGGGCCTCTCGGGTTCCTCTCCCGTCGATGCTGGGGTCTAAGATCTTGTGTGGAGTTGGTGCCAGAACCTGAGGATTCCTCTCCAGTGCTGACATGGATCTTGGGGTACGTCTGGAGTCTCCCCAGGGGAGTCAGTCCTCGGCTCGAGTGGGTGCATGCACGTGCGCTTTCCTCCCGAGCTCTAGCAGCAGTGTCACGCTTCTCTGCACGTGGATCAAGGGATCAGGGGCTTTCCCTCGAGGCTTTCCCACTAGGCTTTCCAACGAGGCTTTCCCACAGGGCTGTCCCACGTGCCACCGTGGTGTGAGTCGATCCTCGGCTTGAAAGTCGAGGCAGTGCAGGGAAAACAGGTTTCCCTGGAATGGACTGAAATATCTGGGGGACTCTGGGAATGGTAGCACGACCCTGGAGTTCCTCTCACCTTTCCTGTGGAGAGCGCCTCCTCTTGAGACGCGACGAGAACGCCAGGAATTCGTTCCCGACCACGCAGTGAAAGGATCCCTTCTCTCGAGCTATGAGGGGCAAACGGGGCTCCTCTGGATGTGGACGGGAATCTCGTGCTTCCTCTCGAGTGGAGACGGGTATGCCGGGGAACTTCTTGAGTTGCAGTAAGGGTTTGAGGGAACCTTTGAAAATTCCAGAGGTTAGGTGTGATTAGCCTCGAAACACCTCAGGTGAAATGGGCCTCATCTTGCCTGGAGGGGAGAACCTCCTGTATTTTCTCGAGTTGCGGTAGGTGCTCTCGATTTACAACGGGGACCTCATTGACCCTCTCTGGTGGCCTGAGGAAAGGCCAGTACCCATCCGAGTTGCTCCTGGGCCTCTCGGGTTTCCTCTCCTGTCGATGCCGGGCCTAAGACCTTGTGTGGAGTTGGTGCCGGAACCTGAGGATTCCTCTCCAGTGCTGACATGGATCTTGGGGTACTTCCGGAGACTCCCCACGGGGTCAGTCCTTGTCTCGAGTGGTGGCATTCACGTGCGCTTTCCTCCCGACCTGTAGCTGCAGTGTCACGCTTCCCGTCGCGTGGATTAAGGGATCAGCGTCTTTCCCTCGAGGCTTTCCCACGAGGCTTTCCCACGAGGCTTACCCACAGGGCTGTCCCACGTGCCACCGTGGTGTGAGTGGATCCTCGGCTTGAAAGTCGAGGCAGTGCAGGGAAAACAGGTTTCTCTGGAATGGACTGAGACATCTGGGGGACTCAGGGAATGGTGGCATGACCCTGGAGTTCCTCTCGCCTTTCCTGTGGAGAGCGCCTCCTCTTGAGATGCGACGGGAACGCCGGGGATTCGTTCCCATCCACGCAGGGAAAGGATCCCTTCTCTCGAGCTATGAGGGGGAAACGTGGCTACTCTGGATGTGGGCAGGACTCTCGTGCTTCCTCTCGAGTGTAGACGGGTATGTCGGGGAACTTCTTGGGTTGCAGCAAGGGTGTGAAGGACCCTTTGGAAGTTCCAGATTTTAGATGTGATTAGCCTGGAGACTCCTCAGCGGAAATCGGCCTCATCTCGCCTGGAGGGGAGAACCTCTTGGATTATCTCGAGTTGCGGCAGTTGCTCTCGACGTACGATAGGGACCTCAGGGACCCGTTCTGGTGGCCTCAGGAAAGGCCAGTCCCCAGGCGAGTTGCTGGGGGGCCTATCAGGGTTCCTCTACCGTCGTTGCCGGGGCCTAAGACCTTGTGTGGAGTCGGTGCCGGAACCTGAGGATTCCTCTCCAGTGCTGACATGGATATTGGGGTACTTCTGGAGTCTCCCCTGGGGAGTCAGTCCTCGTCTCGAGTCGGGGCATGCACGTGCGACTTTCCTCCCGAGCTGTAGCAGCAGTGTCACGCTTCCCTTCGCGTGGATCAAGGGATCTGTGGCTTTCCCTCGAGGCTTTCCCACGAGGCTTTCCCACGAGGCTTTCCCACAGGGCTGTCCCACGTGCCACCGTGGTGTGAGTCGATCCTCGGCTTGAAAGTCGAGGCAGTGCAGGGAAAACAGGTTTCCGTGGAATGGACTGAGAAATCTGGGGGACTCTGGGAATGGTGGCACGACCCTGGAGTTCCTCTCGCCTTTCCTGTGGAGAGCGCCTCCTCTTGAGATGCGACGGGAATGCCGGGATTCTTTCCCAAACACGCAGGAAAAGGATCCCCACTGTCGAGCTAGGAGGCGGAAACGGGGCTCCTCTGGATGTGGGCGCGTCTCTCGTGCTTCCTCTCGAGTGGAGACGGGTATGTCGGGGAACTTCTTGAGTTGCAGCAATGGTGTGAAGGACCCTTTGGAAGTTCCAGAAGTTTGGTGTGATTAGCCTCGAGAGGTCTCAGCGGAAATGGGCCTCCTCTCGCCTGGAGGGGAGAACCTCCTGGATTTTCTCGAGTTGCGGCCGGTGCTCTCGACTTACGACGGGGACCTCAGGGACCCGCTCTGGTGGCCTCAGGAAAGGCCAGTCCCCAGGAGATTTGCTTGGGGGGCTCTCGGGATTCCTCTGCCGTCAATGTCGGTACCTAAGACCTTGTGTGGAGTCGGTGCCGGAACCTGAGGATTCCTCTCCAGTGCTGACATGGACCTTGGGGTACTTCTGGGGTCTCCCCAGGGGAGTCATTCCTCGTCTCGATGGGGGGCATGCACGTGCGCTTTCCTGCCGGGCTGTAGCAGCAGTGTCACGCTTCCCTTCGCGTGGATCAAGGGATCTGTGGCTTTCCCTAGAGCTTTCCCACTAGGCCTTCCCACGAGGCTTTCCCACAGGGCTGTCCCACGTGCCACCGTGGTGTGAGTTGATCCTCGGCTTGAAAGTGGAGGCAGTGCAGGGAAAACAGGTTTCCCTGGAATGGACTGAGACATCTGGGGGACTCTGGGAATGGTGGCACGACCCTGGAGTTCCTCTCGCCTTTCCTGTGGATAGTGCCTGCACTTGAGATGCGACGGGAACGCCAGGAATTCTTTCCCGACCACGCAGGGAAAGGATCCCTCCTCTCGAGCTAGGAGGCGGAAATGGGGCTCTTCTGGATGTGGGCGGGACTTTCGTGCTTCCTCTCGAGTGGAGACGGGTATGTCGGGGAACTTCTTGAGTTGCAGCAAGGGTGTGAAGGACCCTTTGGACGTTCCAGAGGTTAGGTGTGATTATCCTCCAGACGCCTCAGCAGAAATGGGCCTCATCTCGCCTGGAGGGGAGAACCTCCTGGATTTTCTCGAGTTGCGTCAGGTGCTCTCGACTTACGACGGGGACCTCAGGGACCCGCTCTGGTGGCCCCAAGAATGGCCAATCCCCATGCGAGTTGCTCTGGGGCCTCTCGGGATTCCTCTCCCGTCGATGCCGGGTCCTAAGACCTTGTGTGGAGTCGGTGCCAGAACCTGAGGATTCCTCTCCAGTGCTGACATGGATCTTGGGGTACTTCTGGAGTCTCGCCAGGGGAGTCAGACCTCGTTTCGAGTGGGGGCATGCACGTGCGCTTTCCTCCTGAGCTGTAGCAGCAGTATCACGCTTCCCTTTGCATGGATCAAGGGATCTGTAGCTTCCCCTCGAGGCTTTCCCACTAGGCCTTCCCATGAGGCATTCCCACAGGTCTGTCCCACGTGCCACCGTGGTGTGAGTCGATCCTCGGCTTGAAAGTCGAGGCAGTGCAGGGAAAACAGGTTTCCCTGGAATGGACTGAGACATCTGGGGGACTCTGGGAATGGTGGCACGACCCTGGAGTTCCTCTCGCCTTTCCTGTGGAGAGCGCCTCCTCTTGAGATGCGACGGGAACGCCGGGAATTCTTTCCTGACCAGGCAGAGAAAGGATCCGTCCTCTCGAGCTTGGAGGCGGAAACAGGGCTCCTATGGATGTGGGCGGGACTCTCGTGCTTCCTCTCGAGTGGAGACGGGTATGTCGGGGAACTTCTTGAGTTGCAGCAAGGGTGTGAAGGACCCTTTGGAAGTTACAGATGTTAGATGTGATTAGCCTCAAGACGCCTCAGGTGGAATGTTCCTCATCTCGCCTGGAGGGGAGAACCTCCTGGATTTTCTTGGGTTGCGGCCGTTGCTCTCGATTTACGTCGGGGACCTCACTGACCCTCTCTGGTGGCCTCAGGAAAGGCCAGTCCCCATCCGAGTTGCTCCTGGGCCTCTCGGGATTCCTCTCCCATCGATGCCGGGGCCTAAGACCTTGTGTGGAGTCGGTGCCGGAACCTGAGGATTCCTCTCCAGTGCTGACATGGATCTTGGGGTACTTCCGGAGTCTCCCCAGGGGAGTCAGGCCTCATCTCGTGTGGGGACATGCACCTGCGCTTTCCCCCCGAGCTGCAGCTGCAGTGTCGCGGTTCCCTTCGCGTGGATCAAGGGATCTGTGCCTTCCCCTCGAGGCTTTCCCACGAGGCTTTCCCAAGGGCTCTCCCACGTGCCACCGTGGTGTGAGTCGATCCTCGGCTTGAACGTCGAGGCAGTGCAGGGAAAACAGGTTTCCCTGGAATGGACTGAGACATCTGGGGGACTCTGGGAATGGTGGCACGACCCTGGAGTTCCTCTCGTCTTTCCTGTGGAGAGCGCCTCCTCGTGATATGCGACGGGAACGCCGGGAATTCTTTCCCGAACACGCAGGGAAAGGATCCCTCCTCTCGAGCTAGGAGGCGGAAACGGGGCTCCTCTGGATGTGGGCGGGACTCTCGTGCTTCCTCTCGAGTGGAGCCGGGTATGTCGGGGAACTATTTGAGTTGCAGCAAGGGTGTGAAGGACCCTTTGGAAGTTCCAGATGTTAGATGTGATTAGCCTCGAGACGCCTCAGCACATAGGCGCCTCATCTCGCCTGCAGGGGAGGACCTCCTGGATTTGCTCGAGTTGTGGCAGGTGCTCTCGACTTACGACGGGGACCTCAGAGTCGGCTCTGGTGGCCTCAGGAAAGGCCAGTCCCCATGCGAGTTGCTCGGGGGCCTCTCGGGATTCCTCTCCCGTTGATGCTGCGTCCTAAGACCTTGTGTGTAGAAAGTGCCGGAAGCTGAGGATTCCTCACTATTGCTGACATGGATCTTGGGGTACTTCTGGAGTCTCCCCAGGGAAGACAGTCCTCCTCTCGAGTGGGGGCATGCACGTGCGCTTTCCTCCCGAGCTGTTCCAGCAGTGTCACGCTTCCATTCACGTGGATTAAGGAATCTGTGGCTTTCCCTCGAGGCTTTCCCACGAGGCTTTCCCACGAGGCTTTCCCACAGGGCTGTCCCACGTGCCACCGTGGTGTGAGTCGATCCTCGGCTGAAAGTCGCGTCAGTGCAGGGAAAACAGGTTTCCCTGGAATGGACTGAGACATCTGGGGGACTGTGGGAATGGTGGCACGATCCTGGAGTTCCTCTGGCCATTCCTGTGGATAACGCCTCCTCTTGAGATGCGACGGAACACTGGGAATTCTTTCCCGACCACGCCGGAAAGGATCCCTCCTCTCGAGCTAGGAGGCGCAAACGGGGCTCCTCTAGATGTGGGCGGGACTCTCGTGCTTCCTCTCGAGTGGAGACGGGTATGTCGGGGAACTTCTTGAGTTGCAGCAAGGGTGTGAAGGACCCTTTGGAATTTCCAGATGTTAGATGTGATTAGCCTCGAGATGCCTCAGCGGAAATTGTCCTCATCTCGCCTGGAGGGGAGAACCTCCTGGATTTTTTCGAGTTGCGGCAGGTGCTCTCGACTTACGACGGGAACCTCAGGGACCCGCTCTGGTGGCCTCAGGAAAGCCCAGTCCCCATGCGAGTTGCTCGGGGGCCTCTCAGGATTCCTTTCCCGTCGATGCAGGGGCCTAAGATCTTGTGTGGAGTAGGTGCCGGAACCTGAGGATTCCTCTACAGTGCTGACATGGATCTTGGGGTACTTCTGGAGTCTTCCCAGGGGAGTCAGTCCTCGTCTCGAGTGGGGTCATGCACGTGCGCTTTCCTCCCGAGCTGTAGCAGCAGTGTCACGCTTCCCTTCGCGTGGATCAAGGGATCTGTGGCTTTCCCTTGAGGCTTTCCCACGAGGCTTTCCCGCGAGGCTTTGCCACAGGGCTGTCCCACGTGCCACCGTGGTGTAAGTCGATCCTCGGCTTGAAAGTCGAGGCAGTGCAGGGGAAACAGGTTTCCCTGGAATGGACTGAGATATCTGGGGGACTCTGGGAATGGTGGCACGACCCTGGAGTCCCTCTTGCCTTTCATGTGGAGAGCGCCTCCTCTTGAGATGCGACGGGAACGCCGGGAATTCTTTCCCGATCACGCAGGGAAAGGATCCCTCCTCTCGAGCTAGGAGGCGGAAACGGGGCTCCTCTGGATGTGGGCGGGACTCTCGTGCTTCCTCTCGAGTAGAGCTGGGTATGTCGGGGAACTCTTTGAGTTGCAGCAAGGGTGTGAAGGACCCTTTGGAAGTTCCGATGTTAGATGTGATTAGCGTCGAGATGCCTCAGCGGAAATGAGCCTCATCTCGCCTGGAGGGGAGAACCTCCTGGATTTTCTCGAGTTGTGGCAGGTGCTCTCGTCTAACGACGGGGACCTCAGGGACCCGCTCTGGTGGCCTCAGGAAAGGCCAGTCCCCATGCGAGTTGCTCGGGGGCCTCTCGGGATTCCTCTCCCATCGATGCCGGGGCCTAAGACCTTGTGTGAAGTCGGTGCCAGAACCTGAGGATTCCTCTCCAGTGCTGACATTGATCTTGGGGTATTTCTGGAGTCTTCCCAGGGGAGTCAGTCCTCGTCTCGAGTGGGGTCATGCACGTGCCCTTTCCTCCCGAGCTGTAGCAGCAGTGTCCCGCTTCCCTTCGCGTGGATCAAGGGATCTGTGGCTTTCCCTCGAGGCTTTCCCACGAGGCTTTCCCACGAGGCTTTCCCACAGGGCTGTCCCACGTGCCACCGTGGTGTAAGTCGATCCTCGGCTTGAAAGTCGAGGCAGTGCAGGGGAAACAGGTTTCCCTGGAATGGACTGAGATATCTGGGGGACTCTGGGAATGGTGGCACGACCCTGGAGTTCCTCTTGCCTTTCCTGTGGAGAGCGCCTCCTCTTGAGATGCGACGGGAACGCCGGGAATTCTTTCCCGATCACGCAGGGAAAGGATCCCTCCTCTCGAGCTAGGAGGCGCAAACAGGGCTCCTCTGGATGTGGGCAAGACTCTCGTGCTTCCTCTCGAGTAGAGCTGGGTATGTCGGGGAACTCTTTGAATTGCAGCAAGGGTGTGAAGGACCCTTTGGAAGTTCCAGATGTTAGATGTGATTAGCGTCGAGATGCCTCAGCGGAAATGAGACTCATCTCGCCTGGAGGGGAGAACCTC
The DNA here is from genome assembly GCF_001704415.2 of Capra hircus. Lineage (NCBI taxonomy): Eukaryota > Metazoa > Chordata > Mammalia > Artiodactyla > Bovidae > Capra > Capra hircus. The sequence continues at coordinate 13,875 of NW_017214517.1, forward strand.
CTGGATTTTTCTAGTTGTGGCAGGTGCTCTCGTCTTACGACGGGGACCTCAGGGACCCGCTCTGGTGGCCTCAGGAAAGGCGAGTCCCCATGCGAGTTGCTCGGGGGCCTCTCGGGATTCCTCTCCCATCGATGCCGGGGCCTAAGACCTTGTGTGAAGTCGGTGCCAGATCCTGAGGATTCCTCTCCAGTGCTGACATTGATCTTGGGGTATTTCTGGAGTCTTCCCAGGGGAGTCAGTCCTCGTCTCGAGTGGGGTCATGCACGTGCCCTTTCCTCCCGAGCTGTAGCAGCAGTGTCCCACTTCCCTTCGCGTGGATCAAGGGATCTGTGGCTTTCCCTCGAGGCTTTCCCAAGAGGCTTTCCCACGAGGCTTTCCCACAGGGCTGTCCCACGTGCCACCGTGCTGTGAGTCGATCCTGGGCTTGAACGTCGAGGCAGTGCAGGGAAAACAGGTTTCCCTGGAATGGACTGAGACATCTGGGGGACTCTGGGAATGGTGGCACGACCCTGGAGTTCCTCTCGCCTTTCCTGTGGAGAGCGCCTCCTCTTGAGATGCGACGGGAACGCCGGGAATTCTTTCCCGACCACGCAGGGAAAGGATCCCTCCTCTCGAGCTAGGAGGCGGAAACGGGGCTCCTCAGGATGTTGAGGCGTGCTGAGCTAATCACATCTAACATCTGGAAACTTCCAAAGGTCCTTCACACCCTTGCTGCAACTCAAGAATTCCCCGCGACATAACCCGTTCCATCGAGAG
>NW_017214518.1:0-14629 GCF_001704415.2 Capra hircus
AGCGTTTTGGAAGCTCTTTTCTCCTGGATATTGCTTTTGATGAAGGAAGGGGGTTCCCTTCCAGGGCTTGAGAGTGAGTTCTTGTCTGACACTGGGCAATGAGTTGTCTGAGGAGAGGAGTGCTGTCCAAGCGAGAGGCTTCATTGGGAAGGGCTGCCGGGGTGGAGGGCAGGAGGGTGAGGGAAACGGAGAGAACCACTCTGTCACGTGGCTCGCACTCTCAGGTTTTATGGTCATCGGGTTCATTTCTGGTTTGTCTCTTGCCAGGCATTCTGAATTGGGATCCTTCTTGGGGGCACACGCATCACTCAGCCGAGATGGATTCCAGCGAAGTGCATCCTGGGAGGTTGGTAGGACCTCTGAACTGGAGCCTCCCATCTCCTGACCTCTCCAGAATTCTGGTTGGTGGTAGCTTGTTCGTTCCTTGTTCCTTCCCAGGACCTCCTGTTGTGAGATGACTCCTGCAAGTGTTTTCTTTTCTCTGTTGCCTGGCCAGGGTGGGTGGTCCGTGGTTCATTTAGCAGTTTCTTTTTGGTTCTCTCGAGTAAGGTCCTCCACAGGGTAAATGTATGAAATGATAAAAGGCAATGTGTTAACTCATTTGTATTCATAATTGGGTAAGTTGGCTTGTTTTGTGTATGTTAGACCTGATCACCAGACCGAAGGTCATGGAGAACGTTTGTAGTTTTCTAAAATTTCAATAGTTTTTAAAATGGAGTTACCTTGTTGCAAAGTTTGTGTGTATGTTCATATTTTTTTAAACAGTTATTTCTTTTTAGTTGATTGATCATTGCTTTACAATATTGGTTTGATTTGTCATACATCCACATGAATTGACCATAGGTGTACCTATGTCCTCTTGCTCTGGAATCTCCCTCCCACCTCGCACGCATTCCCACCTCTCTAGGTTACTACTGAGCCCCAGTTTGAGTTCCCTGAATCATACAGCAAATTCCCATTGGTTGTCTATTTACAAAGGTTGGTGTACCTGCATCCATGCTGCTCTCTCCATTCATCTCACCCTCTCCCTCTTGTTCCCCACCCTCGTCTGTAAGTCTGTTCTCTATGTCTGCACCTCCATTGCTGCTCTGTGAACAGACTCGTCAGTACCATCCTTCTAGATTCCATGTTTTTCTCTCTTTGACTGACTTCCCTCCCCTTTATTAGAACAAACTCACATGTGTTCCTTTTTATGGCTGCATTCCATACAGGCTCTGATTGTTCCTTAGCCATGTTTTGCGGAGGGTCATGGAGCTATTCTGCTCCATTTCAGTTTGGGCTTCCAGTCTGAGTGCTCGCAGCAGAGCTGCTTCTGGGTGAGCCCTCTGAGGTCTGTGAGCGCCGGGCTGCCCGCTCTTCTCCTGTGGCCCGCAGGGGGCGCCAAAGCCCCCTCTGACCCGCGGGCGCAGGACGCTTTGCCTTTAGGCTCTGCCCCGTGAGCAGCTGGCGGGAGCTTTGTCTCCTCAGGACCATCAGGGCTCAGGCTTCTGGATAACAGGGCTGCATCCAGGCTGAGAGGAGCAGGGTTGCCTCAGTGCCCACCAGCAGGGAGGCGCTGCAAGAGCGAAAAATGAGGACGGAGTAGACGTTTCCTGTGTCCAGCTGAGGGCTGACTGGAGGTCCATCTCGGAGGACTCAGGGGGAAAGAGCTCCGTGTGCAAAGCGGTGGGTTTTCAGTTCGATTTGCGTTAGATGATGTAGAGGATGAACACTGATGTTCTTCCGTGTAGGTGGCCGTTTTCCTGTCACTGTTTCTTGAGAAGACTGTCCTTTCCTCTTCGCTCGTTCCTGGTTTGATTTTCAGGAACTGACCATGTACATGTGGGTTCGTTTCTGGGCTCTCTATTCTCTCCTGGAGTCCATGTGTCTGTGTTCCTGCCAGTTCCTCACTGTGGTGGTCACTACAGCTCCGTGATGTAGTTTGAAGAGGGATAGGAAGATGCCTCCAGCTGTGTTCCTCTTTCTCAGAGTCTTTTTGGCCGTTTAAGGTCCTGGTCAACAGTAGCAGTCTAATATGAGGAATATTTCTATTTCTGTGAAAAATGCCATTGAATGTTATTTTGTGATTGCAGTCCGTGTATTTGTTGATGACTTTGGTTGGAATGGACCTTTTAATTCCTCATTGTTCCAGTGCATGAGCGTGGAATAGTTTTCTGTGTATTTGTGTTTTCTTTGGTTTCTTTATCAGTGCTTTCTAGTTTTCTGACTACTGGTCTTTTATGTTCTTGATTAAGTTTGTTGCTAGATGTTTTATTTAAGTGGGAGTTTCTTAATTTTTTTTTCTGATTGTTATGAGTGTCTAGAAATGCAAGTGATTTTTGGACTGTAAATGGTAGTCTATTATATGATTGTAAATTGATCCCAAATGATTCAGCTTTACTGAAAGTAGTCTAACAACATTTTGTGAAGTGATGTGGAACGTTTTATCTGTAACATCTGTTTCTCCTGCAGTAGGTCATCCAGAGGACCCAAGACATGGTGGTTACTAAGAGACTTCCACAGTACTTCTTCATTCCACGTGGACTCCTTCAAGGGCAGTGAGCATCGCAGCTTCCTTGAACTTCGTCTGGGTAAGTCTTGGCCTGTATCAGAAAGCTTCCTGCCTGTCTACTCTAAAATTTGTTTTGTGGTATTGACATGGTTGTTTTGAAACCTAGTAATACTTTCCAGTCATTTAAATGTACAGAAAATGCCTAGCAATGGAACAAGTGCTAGCATTTGCCACATCATCTAAAGACTCTATGTGTTTTATCAAAATGGTACCTTCTGCAGAACCAGCACATAATCTCCAAAATCAGGAAATCATATGTATCTACGTTATAATGTAATCCACCGCCCACTTCCACTTTGCAATGTTCAAGTTATAATATATCTTTTGTTTCCATCTTCATCCTTTTTTCTTTATTTAGAGTGTTACTGAGATTTTCAGTTATTTGGACAAACTTGATGGATTGAAAGCAGACATGGTGAATAAGGGTCTGGGTGCCTTTTCTATGGATTTTTTTTCACTGAAGATGGTTTGAATATTTATTCGTGTTGTAACATGTATGAATCCTGCATTCTTCTCCCCCCATAGTAATGAAAAATCAATACTATGCCATTTACCATTTAGATATTTGTAAGCATACAGCGTTGTAGCAGACAACCTTTTCTTGTTTTGCAAACCAGTTTAATAATGTGCACCTTGTGCGTGCTTTGGACAAACTCAGGAAACTGAGTCAGTGATGAAATGCCCAAGATATCACCTTAGATTCCATCTTCATCTGAAAACAAAACAGGCACTTCCTGGTGGTCCAGTGGCTGAGACTGACACTCCCAAAGAAGAGGCCCAGGTTCATTTCCTGATCCAAGAACTAGATCTCCCATGCCACAACAGAGAATTTGCATGCTGTAGCTAAATATCTGGCTTGCCTCAATGAAGGTTGACCTGGCGCAGCCAAATGAAAACAGAAACAAATATTTAAAAAAATACAACCAAAGGAAAGGAAGGGTATGGTGGCTGTGCAGATTTACGGCTTAGCTTTCCCTATCGATAGAAAAGAAAAAAAGAGTTTCAAAAGACTGTGTCTCATCCTTCTATCTGCATATAGAGAGGATTCCTTTGAAATGAGATTTCTCTGGTAAATGTGACTCACAGAAGAGCTGTCTTGAACTTGGGTTTCAGAGATGATCATGTGTCCTCTAAAAAAATAAAAGTTAATTGGGTCCAACTAATCCTCATGCTGAGGTGGTATATTTTGTGGTAGCATTTGCTCCCCTTCACTTTGCATGTATCCCCATTTGTTTACACTGTCATCTACTGAAGACATCCTGATATTTGAAAGTTTGTAGTGATTCCAAGTCGAGCTGTTGTATATAATCATGCGATCCTTTTTTGTCTGGACATGTTTTCAAAGCTGTTTAGTAAGTGCTGGACATGAAGGATTCAGGTCACAGGTGAGCCTTGTTTAGCTGTGGAAAAATCCAGCTATGTTTCTCTGTGGCTTGTGGGATCTTCTGGGGTAAGGGATCGAACTAGAGTGTCTTGCATTGTCAGGCAGATTCTTTACCACTGAGCCACCGGAGAAGCTGTGCCCTACCCCTTTTCTTGAGTTGACTGGATCTAATAGGTGTGCAGTGCTACCTCACTGTTATTTTAGTTTGTCATTTCCTAATGCTATGTGGTTTTGAGTCTTTTGATAGGCTTATTTACTATCTTTATATTTTTGTAGGCCAGGTGTTTAGGTGTATACATATTTTATGAGATTGTTCTAGATTTTTTGGTATATTTGGAGAACAATCCTTTATCAGATATCTATTTTATAAATATAGTTTCCTGTGGCTTGTGTTTAAGTTTTGTGAATAAGGTTTTTCACCGTTTCAATTTCTAATTTTTTAAAGTTGATGTTATATGTGTTTTCTATCCTTTTTTGGATAGCCTTTAGTGTGTTGTTGTTGTTGTTAAATTTTATAAGCAGAAGGGAGGTACCGTAGATACAGTTTTAAGCTAAGCTGAGGTGCCACAGATACAGTTTTGCCTTTTGTCTGTTGAGAAGTTTGAGTGAGTTTGGTGTACACTGTAACATTATGTCTACATTCATTTGACTGGATATAGCTTCCAGTTATTTGTCTAATTGGTTTTGGAGATATGATGGGAAGTCAGTTTTTCCAAGGGAAACTGAGGTCCATGAAACATGAACTCTTTTCGATCGGTCGGAATCACTTTCTGCTATTTCTGACAGATTTGACTTGTTTGGATATCTCATATGAGCGGAATCACAGAACGTTTGTCTTTTTTTGGTCTGGTTTATTTCACTTAATCTAATGACCATAAGGTTTGTCCACATTGTCGCATTGTCAGAATTACTGACTTTGAAGGGCCGAATCAGATTCCATTGTGTGTATACCACAGTTTGTTTATGGAATTGGCTGCCATGGACACTTCGATTGCTTCTGTTTGTTTGCCAGTGTGAATCATGCTGTTGTGAGTATGACGGAAGGAGTAGCCATTTTTTTCAGCCCCCTTTCCCAATCCTTTTGGGTACATAGCATGAATTGGAATCGAACTATGTATTTCTTCCACGTGTTCGTTTTGGAGTCATTTGTGTAATGTCTTGCAGAGTGGCAGCACCATTTAATGTACTTTTTTGTATGGTGGAATACCGTTCAAGCTTCTGAATATACCTTGCGTTGCATATTCAGTCTCCCACCAACGGACACTTGAATGAGTTCTACCTTTGAGCTATTGTGAATGTCACTATGAATATTTGTGTACCAGTTTTTGTTTGAATTATTAACAAATACATTACCATATATAAAAGAAGCCACAAGGACCTACTGTACAGTTTAGGAAACTATTAAATATCTTATGATGATGTGTAATGCAAGAGAATCTCCAAAGGAATATATGAAAAGCACATAATAACCATGATATTTATTGTGGCAACACTATGAGTTATCATAGCACTACTCAACGTGTATTTATACATGTCACTAAAATATTTACATCTGTAAGGATATTATAAAAAATTATATAAAAAATCAAGAATTCAAACAGAGAATAAATAAACTTCCTGTCATTGCTCGTCATCATTTATACACTCATACTACCTGTAACACTCATTGTATAAGTGCTGGACTAGCAATTGACATTCTTGTAAACCAAGAGATTGTGAAGGTGTAAGGAAATATAGCTTCTTGAATTCCTTAATGAAGGATTCTAGAACTCTATGTCCATGAAGTGAATGAAATTCCGTTTTAGTGAGCCACATTCTTACTAGAGTGATGAGCCTCCACCCCACCCAACGTTAGTTCACAATGAAATCCTGCAGTCCTCTGGCCTCAATGTCTGCTTCCTGCTACCGAGAAAGAAAAGATGAGGAAGTCCTGACAAAACCGATGCTATTTTTCTTTTTCTGATTTGTATTTTATCGCAGGGCCTGGCCAAAAGAGGGCCCAACCTGTTTTTAGAGTTCCATCCCAAGGGTTCCTCCGGCATGTTCCCTATGTTGACAAACTGCTGATTATTTTCAACAAAGGACAATGATCTGCACTTGACTATCTGTTGCTTGAGCTGGAATAGCAGGCATCCCTTGTAGTGCAGTCGTTCATGCGGAAGTAGACATCCCTGAAGCAATAGTATAAGAGGAACACATTTATCATGTAGACATCGCATCCCATGCATTTGTAATAATTTTTCAGTTATACCCATCATCATCGGAGGAACTGACTTGTCCCAGTAATAACGAGAGGACCCAGTAGAACGGTTCCTTGACTTATGAGTACTTCCTATGAGTACCCTTATGAGTCCTTCTTCCAATGTTGTTTCTCCTAGTTTGGTCATGAACAGTAGAAGCTGATGGCAGTGGTCCTTGAAATGTATGTCGATTCCCAGGTGGCGCAGTTGATCAAGAAATACTCTGCCTACCAGTGCAGGAGGTGGAAGTGATGTGGGTTTGATCCCTGGTTCAGGAAGATAACAATTCATACACATGTTTTCTGGGAACCAGTTTGATACTCATGAGTTTTTTCTTCTGTATCCAGAAAAACAAATGCTGTTCAAGGACACTGAAAGAACCCTGATTTCGAAAATCAGATCTGTATTGTGAACAATGCTTCGATATCCGTGAGTCGAAGCATAGTATTATGCCTATCATCCTTGTATTTCCCTCAGTGAAATATGTTGAGGAAAACTCTTCATTCGTGGTCTAGAGTCACGAAGAAGCTAAATAGCATTCATCCTTTACGTTGACAACTGTGAATCTAAATCTCCTGTGAATCCTATGTGACAACCACACATACCAACATGAGTTATCAGTATTATATCGATATTTTTAGTCCTATTGTATGTCAACTAAAAAAATCAATATCTAATTGTACATGAAGTCAAGACATAAAGTCAGTGCAAATACAAAATGTTCCATCCTTTGAGAAAGGGAGAAAAACATCTCTGTGCTTAGCCTATCGCATTTTTATGGATTAGATCCTTAAGTAGTTTATTCACCACACCCTATGAATGATTCACAAGTCTTCAGAGAAGAAAGGGTCATTTCTCTTAAACAATGAGTAGTTCAACTCTTCTCAAAGCAAAGTCATAAGTGAGTCTAATTTTGCGTGAGCCCATGAAAACTCAGTGTTTTCATTATGCTTGTGCTTATGATGGGAGGAGGTCTGAGAAGGCGCTTCTGAAGGATTATTCATACCAGTCTTTCTCATATGTATGGAGTCTTTAAAGATCGAATCACCGAGGTGTTGCTTCTACACTTGTACTAGGCCGAGCAGCAACATTCCCTTTCTCCCTAAGTGCAGTAGACGTCTGTCTTCTGTCCTCTGGAGTATGTATTGCTTGAGCTCACCACAGCCTAGTAGATGGAAATCGTCAGGATATTCTGGAAACCCTTTGGATTTCAGTCTGCTCAGGAGGTTACCACTGCTGCAAACCTCTGGATTTTACCACGCACTTTTAACAACCTCAGATGAAGGATGCAAGTCAACACTCGTGACAGCCACGGGCTTCCATGGCCTATCCATGATTGTTGGCTTTGCTTTCATAATCATCCTGTTTCTTATACCAACTAAACTGTCACTGTATTTTTTCATGACCATTTTATCTTTGACGGTTTTTAGATCTATTATGGATTTTCCTATATATCTTCACTCATCGGTGAGGGTCTTCTGTTAGTAGTAGTTACGACAACTGACTTCCAGTCAGTTAGCTGTGGCAGAATAGAAAAAAGAATGACCCACTGTATATTATTCGTATTATGTATCAATATATTATTCGTTTTATTGTTTGCAGTCATCCACTTCCAAGTTTCCGAAATAAACTTTCAGAAAAATCACATCCTTTGGAATGTCCGTTTGACTGAATAGGAGCACGGAAATGCTATTCCATAAAATTGTTTACAGTTTCCATTCCATTCCTCCTGTTTGATGTAGATATTGGCCTTTGGTTCTATCACTAGCTTTGCAAGTAAAAAAATTCATTAGAGCTCATATGGTAATTTTACTGTTGGCAATAAGTTTAGCATAAAATGAACACAGAAGAGGTTACAGTAGACCAAATATGAAAGTCAGTTGAAAAGAAAACATAGTGTTGAATGTTGACAGTAGGAATATAGTTATGAAGTTCCTTTATTATTATTCTATCCTTCCCGTTTCTTTTGCAGGGGTGTTAATGTACAGATTCCAGTCCTATGGCTGGAGTGAAGAATAGTATCATGATTCTTGAGAGCAACTCTACTAAGTCTTCACGCTCATGTCACTCAAGGTTTTTTAATACCTATTATGTTAGTCGTGTTTGTAGTTTGTGAAGTCACATAAGTTGCATTCACTCAAGCAATAGTATCAAGCAGCTATGGCATCAATTCTAGATGTGAATCGATATCGAATGTGAATCCATTTCACTGTGACAAGTGATTATTGCAGATATTCTATTCATGCCAGTAAGAAAGCTGTGCAGAAATAATATAATGTTTATGAAGAAAATAAGATTTGCTAATTTGTTGTATTATTCTCTTTCTTTTCAACAGATTGAATGACAACAGGCTCCACTTTTCATTCACTTGTATGACTATGAGCAGTTTGACCAAGTTGAAGAAGATGACTCGTTTGTAGTCTTCCTCATCAGCTCATTCCATCTACTGGCTTTCAAATCATTTAGTACAGAGCTCACCGTCTAGGTGTTCATCCAGTGTTTTGTTTGCTTATCATGCAGGATCATTTTCAAAGGAAAAGTATGTGTGTATGAGTTAGAGCTCTGATCCCAAGAGTCCATGTAGAAGCTTCCCCTGAGAAGTGTATCGTTTTTGCACCAATGCTACTGAAACGTGTGAATGTGGTATACCACGCATCCCAATAAGCGTCCAGAGCTTCACAGGCTGCTTCTTTGAAACGCCCAGTACTCATGACATTCCATTCATCTGAGGACTAAATATAGCCAACGTAGGCTGTGTTTGCCAAATAGACTTTGAAGTCTTCTTCACACAGTCCTTCATCGACGCCAGTTTTCAGATCGAAGAAACCCTTGCTCCATGAAGTGTGTGAACACATATACTCATGTTTTGTTTGCGATTTTAAAGTCATTCTTCAGTTTTGTTGGAGGAATGGTTCTGTATATGCCCCGTGGATCTGTGCATGAAAGCCCTAATAACTAATGTGAATCGACTTCACTACCAAGGGATGTTTTCATATCTATTGAGGATTTAGTTCATGTATTTCGATTTTAACTTTCTGTCTTACAGCCTTGTTTGTAGATCAAAGCTATTTGAAAGTGTCATCTGGTTTTCAATGGCTTGTGAGGTTATTCATGAGTGGTTTATAAAACCGAATGGATTGTACGTAGCCATACTTTGTTGTCATTCTATGAATTTGAAGAATGTCTGAAGAATGTCTGCAGTGATGCCTTAAAGATTCATACAATTGATGTCCAATATTTATCTCAATAGACTTGCTTTCAATTTGTAGTTTCCTATGCGTATGTCTTTCTTTATGGATTTGGGTAGAAGTCGTATTGGAACACTGAAAAATCTGTGATATCAGCCGTGCTGACCTTCTTTCCGGTGGTCATCATTAAGATTTTCACGCTCACTGTCACTTTGTGCAATGCTATGGATCCTAGTGGAAACAGGTGCCGTTCATCCTACTTTTGTGAAGATTGAACTCATCGTAGAAAGTGGAATTTGTTGAAATATTTATGGTATCAATATATCCTGTGTATATAATTACCCAGATTACGGGTGCGTATCTGATTGCTAAGTTATAAAATGTATGAGATAGATGTGATCCATCAATGGCGATTGGATACGTGGTGGAGAGGTATTTTGGTGATGCAAGAGATTTAAATGATGTGATCAGAGTATTTATATCCCTTTTATGTGGATAATGGGTCTTGGATCGATGTTTGAAACATTCCAACCTTGTCTTTTGTTATGCATGGGAAGTGTCCAAAACGAAGATGATGCAGGTACGTACTTCAAGGGTAAGTATAGGGTTGAGGGCGTGACTATGAAGTGGGTTAGGGTTAGGATGTGGATAGGGTGTCGGGTGAGGGAAGGGTTAAGGTTACAGTGTGCAGAACAGCCCCCCAACTTGTTAGGGTGAGGGGTGAGGCGTGAGGGTTAGGGTTAGGGGTGAGGGTGAGGGTAAGGCTTCAAGGTGAGGGTGAGGGTAAGGGTTCAGGGTGAGGGTGTGGGTGAGGGCGAGGGTAAGGGCTCGGGGTGAGGGTTCAGGGTGAAGGTGTGGGTCTCACATCTGATAAACGATTGCATTCCAAATATACCCTTCATTTCCCTCGAACAGAGCTCTCACTGTTGGAGCCCTTGGCAGTGTGGAAGCCACCGGCCCCTAAGCCACCACAAGAACGCCTGGGGCCTAGGTGCAAAGGCAAGGCAGGAGCAGAGCTGAGGCCAGGAAGGTGCCAGTGGCGTCTCCCAACCTCGTGCAGACTGCTCCTTCCTGGGCAGGAAGTCTAGAAGCCAGGCAAGTCTGGGCAAGGCTCGCCCCAGGCAGAGCAGCCTCGCGCAAGGAACTCTGCCAGATCAGGGCTCTCAGCGGAGCTGGAGCTCTGCCATACTGGAGGCGCACTCGGCTCCACCCCAGCAAGGCTTGCAGCAGCAGGCGACTGGGCTGCCTCCTCTTCCCCGGAGGAGGCTCCCTTCCACTTGTCCTGTGCACTCGGCTTCCAGGCGGAGCCATACCTCGCCTCCTGCAGGTCTTGGCTCAGGGGTTACTTCCCCTGAGCTGGGGTTGTGGGCGGGAACCCAGACACGCAGGGGCAGGCCCCAACAACCTGCACACAGCTCTGCTGGGGAGAAGAGCATTAGGGAACCTATGTATTTCAGGCAAATGATGGGAGACCACAAGTGAGTCGCCAGCCTGCTGGCTGCAGACACCACCCAGGGGGCCTGGGTGCATGGTGCTCTCAATGTGGCGCTGAGTCTGGACAGCCAAGCAACAGCTGAAGGAGCTCTGCAGTTGCCCTTCCCTTCCCGTCGACAGAGCTCTCAGTGCTGGAGCCCTTGGAAGTGTGGAACTCAGCGATCCCTAAGCCCTCCCAAACACATGTCTCTGCTGGGGAGGAGAGTACTAGGGAACATACGTCTCTCACACACTTTCTAGGCACACACAGAGTCAGCCTCTGGGAGTGTGGGGATGCAAAACCCAGCCAGGGGCCCTTGGAACCTGGTGCTCTCCGTGCGGAGCTTAGTCTGGGCGGCCAAGCAACCGCTGAAGGAGCCCTGCTGTTGCCCTTCGCTTCCCTCTGACAGAGCTTTCACTGCTGGAGCCCTTGGCAGTGTGCAACCCACCAGCCCCTAAGCCCTCCTCAAGGACGCTGGGAACTAAGTGCAAAGGCAAGGCAGGGGTAGAGCTGAAGCCAGGAAGGCGCCAGTGGCGTTTCCCAGCCTCACACAGCCTGCTCCTTCCTGGGGAGGGAGCCTAAAAGCAAGGCAAGTCTGCGCAAGGCTCGCCTATGGCAGAGCATCTTGGCGACATGAACTCTGCTAGATCGGGCCTCTGAACAGAGCTAGAGATCTGCTGTACTGAGGCACACTTAACTCCGTGCAAGCAGGGCTTTCAACTTGACGGGGCTGGGCTGCCTCCTCTTCCCCCGAGGAGGCTCGCTTCCCTGCTGGCTGTGCACTCGCCTATCAGGCGGGGGCGCAGGGCTCCTCCAGCAGGTCTTGCCTCAGGGGCTGCTTCCCCTGAGTTTGGGCTGTGGGCGGGAAACCAGACGCGCAGGATCAGGCCCCAAACACCTGCACATGTCTCTGCTGGGGAGGAGAGTGCTAGGGAACCTACCTCTGTCATACACTTTCTGGGCGCCCACGGAATCAGCCTCCGGGTGTCCGGACAGAAGACCCCAGCCAGGGGCCCTGGGAGCCTGGTGCTCTCCGTGTGGCGCTGAATCTGGGCGGCCAAGCAACCGCTGGAGGAGCCCTGCAGTTGCCCTTCCCTTCCCTCTGACAGAGTTCTCACTGCTGGAGCCCTTGGCAGTGTGCAACCCACCAGCCCCTAAGCCCTCCCCAACGACGCCTGGCATCTATGTGCAAAGGCAAGGCAGGATTGGAGCTGAGGCAAGAAAGGCGCCAGTGGCGACTCCCAGGCTCCTGCTGCTTGCTCCTTCCTGGAGAGGCAGCCTAAAAGCAAGGCAAGACTGGGCAAGGCTAGCCACCGGCAGAGCAGCCTCGCGCCAGGAACTCTGCCAGATCGGGTCTCTGAGCAGAGCTAGAGCTCTGCCGTACTGGAGGCGCACGTAGCTCCGTGCAAGCAGGGCTTTCAACTTGACGGGGCTGGGCTGCCTCCTCTTCCCCCGAGGAGGCTCGCTTCCCTGCTGGCTGTGCACTCGCCTATCAGGCGGGGGCGCAGGGCTCCTCCAGCAGGTCTTGCCTCAGGGGCTGCTTCCCCTGAGTTGGGGCTGTGGGCAGGAACCCAGACACGCAGGATCAGGCCCCAAACACCTGCACATGTCTCTGCTGGGGAGGAGAGTGCTAGGGAACCTACGTCTGTCATACACTTTCTGGGCACCCAAGGAATCAGCCTCCGTGTGTGCGGGGCTGAAAACCCCAGCCAGGGGCCCTGGGAGCCTGGTGCTCTCGGTGCGGCGCTGATTCTAGGCGGCCTAGAAACCGCTGGAGGAGCCCTGCAGTAGCCCTTCCCTTCCCTCTGACAGAGCTCTCACTGCTGAAGCCCTTGGCAGTGTGCAACCCACCACCCCCTAAGCCCTCCCCAACGACGCCTGGCATCTATGTGCAAAGGCAAGGCAGGATTGGAGCTGAGGCAAGGAAGGCGCCAGTGGCGACTCCCAGGCTCCTGCTGCCTGCTCCTTCCTGGAGAGGCAGCCTAAAAGCAAGGCAAGACTGGGCAAGTCTAGCCCCCGGAGGAGCAGCCTCGCGCCAGGAACTCTGCCAGATCGGGGCTCTGAGCAGAGCTAGAGCTCTGCCGTCCTGGAGGCGCACTTAGCTCCGTGCAAGCAGGGCTTTCCTCTTGACTGGGCTCGGCTGCCTCCTCTTCTCCCGAGGAGGCTCGCTACACTGCTGGCTGTGCTCTCGCCTATCAGGCGGGCGCGCAGGGCTCCTCCAGCAGGTCTTGCCTCAGGGGCTGCTTCCCCTGAGTTGGGGCTGTGGGCGGGAACCCAGACACGCCGGATCAGGCCCCAACCACCTGCACATGTCTCTGCTGGGGAGGAGAGTGCTAGGGAACCTACGTCTCTCACACACTTTCTAGGCACCCACGGAGTCAGCCTCTGGGAGTGTGGGGATGCAAAACCCAGCCAGGGGCCCTTGGAACCTGGTGCTCTCCGTGCGGAGCTTTGTCTGGGCGGCCAAGGAACCGCTGAAGGAGCCCTGCTGTTGCCCTTCGCTTCCCTCTGACAGAGCTTTCACTGCTGGAGCCCTTGGCAGTGTGCAACCCACCAGCCCCTAAGCCCTCCTCAAGGACGCTTGGGACCTAAGTGCAAAGGCAAGGCAGGGGTAGAGCTGAAGCCAGGAAGGCGCCAGTGGCGTTTCCGAGCCTCACACAGCCTGCTCCTTCCTGGGGAGGGAGCCTTAAAGCAAGGCAAGTCTGCGCAAGGCTCGCCTATGGCAGAGCATCTTGGTGCCAGGAACTCTGCCAGATCGGGCCTCTGAACAGAGCTAGAGATCTGCCGTACTGGAGTCGCACTTAGCTTCATGTAAGCAGGGATTTCGGCTTGACGGGGACTTGCTGCCTCCTCTTCCCCCGAGGAGGCTCGCTTCCCTGCTGGCTGTGCACTCGCCTATCAGGCGGGGGCGCAGGGCTCCTCCAGCAGGTCTTGCCTCAGGGGCTGCTTCCCCTGAGTTGGGGCTGTGGGCAGGAACCCAGACACGCAGGATCAGGCCCCAAACACCTGCACATGTCTCTGCTGGGGAGGAGAGTGCTAGGGAACCTACGTCTGTCATACACTTTCTGGGCACCCAAGGAATCAGCCTCCTGTGTGTGCGGGGCTGAAAACCCCAGCCAGGGGACCTTGGGAGCCTGGTGCTCTCCGTGTGGCGCTGAATCTGGGCGGCCAAGCAACCGCTGGAGGAGCCTGCAGTTGCCCTTCCCTTCCCTCTAGACAGAATTCTCACTGCTGGAGCCCTTGGCAGTGTGCAACCCACCACCCACTAAGCCCTCCCCAACGACGCCTGGCACCTATGTGCAAAGGCAAGGCAGGATTGGAGCTGAGGCAAGGAAGGCATCAGTGGCGTCTCCCAGGCTCGCTCAGACAGCTCCTTCCTGGGGAGGGAGCCTAAAAGCAAGGCAAGTCTGGGCAAGGCGAGCCCCCGGCGAGCAGCCTCGCGCCCAGGAAACTCTGCCAGATCGGGGCTCTGAGCAGAGCTAGAGCTCTGCCGTACTGGAGGCGCACTTAGCTCCGTGCAAGCAGGGCTTTCCTCTTGGACTGGGCTCGGCTGCCTCCTCTTCCCCGAGGAGGCTCGCTTACCACTGCTGGCTGTGCTACTCGCCTATCAGGCGGGCGCGCAGGGCTCCTCCAGCAGGTCTTGCCTCAGGGGCTGCTTCCCCTGAGTTGGGGCTGTGGGCGGGAACCCAGACACGCAGGATCAGGCCCCAACCACCTGCACATGTCTCTGCTGGGGAGGAGAGTGCTAGGGAACCTACGTCTCTCACACACTTTCTAGGCACCCACGGAGTC
>NW_017214519.1:0-14628 GCF_001704415.2 Capra hircus
CTGGAGGAGCCCTGCGCCCCCGCCTGATAGGCGAGTGCACAGCCAGCAGGGAAGCGAGCCTCCTCGGGGGAAGAGGAGGCAGCCCAGCCCCGTCAAGTTGAAAGCCCTGCTTGCACGGAGCTAAGTGCGCCTCCAGTACGGCAGAGCTCTAGCTCTGCTCAGAGCCCCGATCTGGCAGAGTTCCTGGCGCGAGGCTGCTCTGCCGGGGGCTAGCCTTGCCCAGACTTGCCTTGCTTTTAGGCTGCCTCTCCAGGAAGGAGCAGGCAGCAGGAGCCTGGGAGTCGCCACTGGCGCCTTTCTTGCCTCAGCTCCAATCCTGCCTTGCCTTTGCACTTAGGTCCCAGTCCTCCTTAAGGAGAGCTTAGGGGCTGGTGGGTTGCACACTGCCAAGGGCTCCAGCAGTGAGAATTCTGTCAGAGGGAAGGGAAGGGCAACTGCAGGGCTCCTCCAGCGGTTGCTTGGCCGCCCAGATTCAGCGCCACACGGAGAGCACCAGGCTCCCAGGGCCCCTGGCTGGGGTTTCAGCCGCACGCACACACGGAGGCTGATTCCTTGGGTGCCAGAAAGTGTATGACAGACGTAGGTTCCCTAGCACTCTCCTCCCCAGCAGAGACATGTGCAGGTGTTTGGGGCCTGATCCTGCGTGTCTGGGTTCCTGCCCACAGCCCCAACTCAGGGGAAGCAGCCCCTGAGGCAAGACCTGCTGGAGGAGCCCTGCGCCCCGCCTGATAGGCGAGTGCACAGCCAGCAGGGAAGCGAGCCTCCTCGGGGAAGAGGAGGCAGCAAGTCCCCGTCAAGCTGAAATCCCTGCTTCCACGAAGCTAAGTGCGACTCCAGTACGGCAGATCTCTAGCTCTGTTCAGAGGCCCGATCTGGCAGAGTTCCTGGCACCAAGATGCTCTGCCCATAGGCGAGCCTTGCGCAGACTTGCCTTGCTTTAAGGCTCCCTCCCCAGGAAGGAGCAGGCTGTGTGAGGCTCGAAACGCCACTGGCGCCTTCCTGGCTTCAGCTCTACCCCTGCCTTGCCTTTGCACTTAGGTCCAAGCGTCCTTGAGGAGGGCTTAGGGGCTGGTGGGTTGCACACTGCCAAGGGCTCCAGCAGTGAAAGCTCTGTCAGAGGGAAGCGAAGGGCAACAGCAGGGCTCCTTCAGCGGTTCCTTGGCCGCCCAGACAAAGCTCCGCACGGAGAGCACCAGGTTCCAAGGGCCCCTGGCTGGGTTTTGCATCCCCACACTCCAGAGGGCTGACTCCGTGGGTGCCCTAGAAAGTGTGTGAGAGACGTAGGTTCCCTAGCACTCTCCTCCCCAGCAGAGACATGTGCAGGTGGTTGGGGGCCTTATCCTGCGTGTCTGGGTTCCCGCCCACAGCCTCAACTCAGGGGAAGCAGCCCCTGAGGCAAGACCTGCTGGAGGAGCCCTGCGCGCCCGCCTGATAGGCGAGAGCACAGCCAGCAGTGTAGCGAGCCTCCTCGGGAGAAGAGGAGGCAGCCGAGCCCAGTCAAGAGGAAAGCCCTGCTTGCACGGAGCTAAGTGGGCCTCCAGTACGGCAGAGCTCTAGCTCTGCTCAGAGCCCCGATCTGGCAGAGTTTCTGGCGCGAGGCTGCTCGGCCGGGGCTCGCCTTGCCCAGACTTGCCTTGCTTTTAGGCTCCCTCCCCAGGAAGGAGCTGTCTGAGCGAGCCTGGGAGACGCCACTGGTGCCTTCCTTGCCTCAGCTCCAATCCTGCCTTGCCTTTGCACATAGGTGCCAGGCGTGGTTGGGGAGGGCTTAGGGGGTGGTGCACACTGCCAAGGGCTTCAGCAGTGAGAGCTCTGTCAGAGGGAAGGGAAGGGCAACTGCAGGGCTCCTCCAGCGGTTTCTAGGCCGCCTAGAATCAGCGCCGCACCGAGAGCACCAGGCTCCCAGGGCCCCTGGCTGGGGTTTTCAGCCCCGCACACACGGGAGGCTGATTCCTTGGGTGCCCAGAAAGTGTATGACAGACGTAGGTTCCCTAGCACTCTCCTCCCCAGCAGAGACATGTGCAGGTGGTTGGGGCCTGATCCTGCGTGTCTGGGTTCCTGCCCACAGCCCCAACTCAGGGGAAGCAGCCCCCCTGAGGCAAGACCTGCTGGAGGAGCCCTGCGCCCCCGCCTGATAGGCGAGTGCACAGCCAGCAGGGAAGCGAGCCTCCTCGGGGGAAGAGGAGGCAGCCCAGCCCCGTCAAGTTGAAAGCCCTGCTTGCACGGAGCTAAGTGCGCCTCCAGTACGGCAGAGCTCTAGCTCTGCTCAGAGCCCGATCTGGCAGAGTTCCTGGCGCGAGGCTGCTCTGCCGGGGGCTAGCCTTGCCCAGACTTGCCTTGCTTTTAGGCTGCCTCTCCAGGAAGGAGCAGGCAGCAGGAGCCTGGGAGTCGCCACTGGCGCCTTTCTTGCCTCAGCTCCAATCCTGCCTTGCCTTTGCACTTAGGTCCCAGTCCTCCTTAAGGAGAGCTTAGGGGCTGGTGGGTTGCACACTGCCAAGGGCTCCAGCAGTGAGAATTCTGTCAGAGGGAAGGGAAGGGCAACTGCAGGGCTCCTCCAGCGGTTGCTTGGCCGCCCAGATTCAGCGCCACACGGAGAGCACCAGGCTCCCAGGTCCCCTGGCTGGGGTTTTCAGCCCCGCACACACGGAGGCTGATTCCTTGGGTGCCCAGAAAGTGTATGACAGACGTAGGTTCCCTAGCACTCTCCTCCCCAGCAGAGACATGTGCAGGTGTTTGGGGCCTGATCCTGCGTGTCTGGGTTCCTGCCCACAGCCCCAACTCAGGGGAAGCAGCCCCTGAGGCAAGACCTGCTGGAGGAGCCCTGCGCCCCCGCGCCTGATAGGCGAGTGCACAGCCAGCAGGGAAGCGAGCCTCCTCGGGGGAAGAGGAGGCAGCAAGTCCCCCGTCAAGCTGAAATCCCTGCTTACACGAAGCTAAGTGCGACTCCAGTACGGCAGATCTCTAGCTCTGTTCAGAGGCCCGATCTGGCAGAGTTCCTGGCACCAAGATGCTCTGCCATAGGCGAGCCTTGCGCAGACTTGCCTTGCTTTAAGGCTCCTCCCCAGGAAGGAGCAGGCTGTGTGAGGCTCGGAAACGCCACTGGCGCCTTCCTGGCTTCAGCTCTACCCCCTGCCTTGCCTTTGCACTTAGGTCCCAAGCGTCCTTGAGGAGGGCTTAGGGGCTGGTGGGTTGCACACTGCCAAGGGCTCCAGCAGTGAAAGCTCTGTCAGAGGGAAGCAAGGGCAACAGCAGGGCTCCTTCAGCGGTTCCTTGGCCGCCCAGACAAAGCTCCGCACGGAGAGCACCAGGTTCCAAGGGCCCCTGGCTGGGTTTTGCATCCCCACACTCCCAGAGGCTGACTCCGTGGGTGCCTAGAAAGTGTGTGAGAGACGTAGGTTCCCTAGCACTCTCCTCCCCAGCAGAGACATGTGCAGGTGGTTGGGGCCTTATCCTGCGTGTCTGGGTTCCCGCCCACAGCCTCAACTCAGGGGAAGCAGCCCCTGAGGCAAGACCTGCTGGAGGAGCCCTGCGCGCCCGCCTGATAGGCGAGAGCACAGCCAGCAGTGTAGCGAGCCTCCTCGGGAGAAGAGGAGGCAGCCGAGCCCAGTCAAGAGGAAAGCCCTGCTTGCACGGAGCTAAGTGGCCTCCAGTACGGCAGAGCTCTAGCTCTGCTCAGAGCCCCGATCTGGCAGAGTTTCTGGCGCGAGGCTGCTCGGCCGGGGCTCGCCTTGCCCAGACTTGCCTTGCTTTTAGGCTCCCTCCCCAGGAAGGAGCTGTCTGAGCGAGCCTGGGAGACGCCACTGGTGCCTTCCTTGCCTCAGCTCCAATCCTGCCTTGCCTTTGCACATAGGTGCCAGGCGTCGTTGGGGAGGGCTTAGGGGGTGGTGGGTTGCACACTGCCAAGGGCTTCAGCAGTGAGAGCTCTGTCAGAGGGAAGGGAAGGGCAACTGCAGGGCTCCTCCAGCGGTTTCTAGGCCGCCTAGAATCAGCGCCGCACCGAGAGCACCAGGCTCCCAGGGCCCCTGGCTGGGGTTTTCAGCCCCGCACACACGGAGGCTGATTCCTTGGGTGCCCAGAAAGTGTATGACAGACGTAGGTTCCCTAGCACTCTCCTCCCCAGCAGAGACATGTGCAGGTGGTTTGGGGCCTGATCCTGCGTGTCTGGGTTCCTGCCCACAGCCCCAACTCAGGGGAAGCAGCCCCTGAGGCAAGACCTGCTGGAGGAGCCCTGCGCCCCGCCTGATAGGCGAGTGCACAGCCAGCAGGGAAGCGAGCCTCCTCGGGGGAAGAGGAGGCAGCCCAGCCCCGTCAAGTTGAAAGCCCTGCTTGCACGGAGCTAAGTGCGCCTCCAGTACGGCAGAGCTCTAGCTCTGCTCAGAGCCCCGATCTGGCAGAGTTCCTGGCGCGAGGCTGCTCTGCCGGGGGCTAGCCTTGCCCAGACTTGCCTTGCTTTTAGGCTGCCTCTCCAGGAAGGAGCAGGCAGCAGGAGCCTGGGAGTCGCCACTGGCGCCTTTCTTGCCTCAGCTCCAATCCTGCCTTGCCTTTGCACTTAGGTCCCAGTCCTCCTTAAGGAGAGCTTAGGGGCTGGTGGGTTGCACACTGCCAAGGGCTCCAGCAGTGAGAATTCTGTCAGAGGGAAGGGAAGGGCAACTGCAGGGCTCCTCCAGCGGTTGCTTGGCCGCCCAGATTCAGCGCCACACGGAGAGCACCAGGCTCCCAGGGCCCCTGGCTGGGGTTTTCAGCCCCGCACACACGGAGGCTGATTCCTTGGGTGCCCAGAAAGTGTATGACAGACGTAGGTTCCCTAGCACTCTCCTCCCCAGCAGAGACATGTGCAGGTGTTTGGGGCCTGATCCTGCGTGTCTGGGTTCCTGCCCACAGCCCCAACTCAGGGGAAGCAGCCCTGAGGCAAGACCTGCTGGAGGAGCCCTGCGCCCCCCGCCTGATAGGCGAGTGCACAGCCAGCAGGGAAGCGAGCCTCCTCGGGGGAAGAGGAGGCAGCAAGTCCCCGTCAAGCTGAAATCCCTGCTTACACGAAGCTAAGTGCGACTCCAGTACGGCAGATCTCTAGCTCTGTTCAGAGGCCCGATCTGGCAGAGTTCCTGGCACCAAGATGCTCTGCCATAGGCGAGCCTTGCGCAGACTTGCCTTGCTTTAAGGCTCCCTCCCCAGGAAGGAGCAGGCTGTGTGAGGCTCGGAAACGCCACTGGCGCCTTCCTGGCTTCAGCTCTACCCCTGCCTTGCCTTTGCACTTAGGTCCCAAGCGTCCTTGAGGAGGGCTTAGGGGCTGGTGGGTTGCACACTGCCAAGGGCTCCAGCAGTGAAAGCTCTGTCAGAGGGAAGCGAAGGGCAACAGCAGGGCTCCTTCAGCGGTTCCTTGGCCGCCCAGACAAAGCTCCGCACGGAGAGCACCAGGTTCCAAGGGCCCCTGGCTGGGTTTTGCATCCCCACACTCCCAGAGGCTGACTCCGTGGGTGCCTAGAAAGTGTGTGAGAGACGTAGGTTCCCTAGCACTCTCCTCCCCAGCAGAGACATGTGCAGGTGGTTGGGGCCTTATCCTGCGTGTCTGGGTTCCCGCCCACAGCCTCAACTCAGGGGAAGCAGCCCCTGAGGCAAGACCTGCTGGAGGAGCCCTGCGCGCCCGCCTGATAGGCGAGAGCACAGCCAGCAGTGTAGCGAGCCTCCTCGGGAGAAGAGGAGGCAGCCGAGCCCAGTCAAGAGGAAAGCCCTGCTTGCACGGAGCTAAGTGCGCCTCCAGTACGGCAGAGCTCTAGCTCTGCTCAGAGCCCCGATCTGGCAGAGTTCTGGCGCGAGGCTGCTCGGCCGGGGGCTCGCCTTGCCCAGACTTGCCTTGCTTTTAGGCTCCCTCCCCAGGAAGGAGCTGTCTGAGCGAGCCTGGGAGACGCCACTGGTGCCTTCCTTGCCTCAGCTCCAATCCTGCCTTGCCTTTGCACATAGGTGCCAGGCGTCCTTGGGGAGGGCTTAGGGGGTGGTGGGTTGCACACTGCCAAGGGCTTCAGCAGTGAGAGCTCTGTCAGAGGGAAGGGAAGGGCAACTGCAGGGCTCCTCCAGCGGTTTCTAGGCCGCCTAGAATCAGCGCCGCACCGAGAGCACCAGGCTCCCAGGGCCCCTGGCTGGGGTTTTCAGCCCCGCACACACGGAGGCTGATTCCTTGGGTGCCCAGAAAGTGTATGACAGACGTAGGTTCCCTAGCACTCTCCTCCCCAGCAGAGACATGTGCAGGTGTTTGGGGCCTGATCCTGCGTGTCTGGGTTCCTGCCCACAGCCCCAACTCAGGGGAAGCAGCCCCTGAGGCAAGACCTGCTGGAGGAGCCCTGCGCCCCCGCCTGATAGGCGAGTGCACAGCCAGCAGGGAAGCGAGCCTCCTCGGGGGAAGAGGAGGCAGCCCAGCCCCGTCAAGTTGAAAGCCCTGCTTGCACGGAGCTAAGTGCGCCTCCAGTACGGCAGAGCTCTAGCTCTGCTCAGAGCCCCGATCTGGCAGAGTTCCTGGCGCGAGGCTGCTCTGCCGGGGGCTAGCCTTGCCCAGACTTGCCTTGCTTTTAGGCTGCCTCTCCAGGAAGGAGCAGGCAGCAGGAGCCTGGGAGTCGCCACTGGCGCCTTTCTTGCCTCAGCTCCAATCCTGCCTTGCCTTTGCACTTAGGTCCCAGTCCTCCTTAAGGAGAGCTTAGGGGCTGGTGGGTTGCACACTGCCAAGGGCTCCAGCAGTGAGAATTCTGTCAGAGGGAAGGGAAGGGCAACTGCAGGGCTCCTCCAGCGGTTGCTTGGCCGCCCAGATTCAGCGCCACACGGAGAGCACCAGGCTCCCAGGCCCCTGGCTGGGGTTTTCAGCCCCGCACACACGGAGGCTGATTCCTTGGGTGCCCAGAAAGTGTATGACAGACGTAGGTTCCCTAGCACTCTCCTCCCCAGCAGAGACATGTGCAGGTGTTTGGGGCCTGATCCTGCGTGTCTGGGTTCCTGCCCACAGCCCCAACTCAGGGGAAGCAGCCCCTGAGGCAAGACCTGCTGGAGGAGCCCTGCGCCCCCGCCTGATAGGCGAGTGCACAGCCAGCAGGGAAGCGAGCCTCCTCGGGGGAAGAGGAGGCAGCAAGTCCCCGTCAAGCTGAAATCCCTGCTTACACGAAGCTAAGTGCGACTCCAGTACGGCAGATCTCTAGCTCTGTTCAGAGGCCCGATCTGGCAGAGTTCCTGGCACCAAGATGCTCTGCCATAGGCGAGCCTTGCGCAGACTTGCCTTGCTTTAAGGCTCCCTCCCCAGGAAGGAGCAGGCTGTGTGAGGCTCGGAAACGCCACTGGCGCCTTCCTGGCTTCAGCTCTACCCCTGCCTTGCCTTTGCACTTAGGTCCCAAGCGTCCTTGAGGAGGGCTTAGGGGCTGGTGGGTTGCACACTGCCAAGGGCTCCAGCAGTGAAAGCTCTGTCAGAGGGAAGCGAAGGGCAACAGCAGGGCTCCTTCAGCGGTTCCTTGGCCGCCCAGACAAAGCTCCGCACGGAGAGCACCAGGTTCCAAGGGCCCCTGGCTGGGTTTTGCATCCCCACACTCCCAGAGGCTGACTCCGTGGGTGCCTAGAAAGTGTGTGAGAGACGTAGGTTCCCTAGCACTCTCCTCCCCAGCAGAGACATGTGCAGGTGGTTGGGGCCTTATCCTGCGTGTCTGGGTTCCCGCCCACAGCCTCAACTCAGGGGAAGCAGCCCCTGAGGCAAGACCTGCTGGAGGAGCCCTGCGCGCCCCGCCTGATAGGCGAGAGCACAGCCAGCAGTGTAGCGAGCCTCCTCGGGAGAAGAGGAGGCAGCCGAGCCCAGTCAAGAGGAAAGCCCTGCTTGCACGGAGCTAAGTGGGCCTCCAGTACGGCAGAGCTCTAGCTCTGCTCAGAGCCCCGATCTGGCAGAGTTTCTGGCGCGAGGCTGCTCGGCCGGGGGCTCGCCTTGCCCAGACTTGCCTTGCTTTTAGGCTCCCTCCCCAGGAAGGAGCTGTCTGAGCGAGCCTGGGAGACGCCACTGGTGCCTTCCTTGCCTCAGCTCCAATCCTGCCTTGCCTTTGCACATAGGTGCCAGGCGTCGTTGGGGAGGGCTTAGGGGGTGGTGGGTTGCACACTGCCAAGGGCTTCAGCAGTGAGAGCTCTGTCAGAGGGAAGGGAAGGGCAACTGCAGGGCTCCTCCAGCGGTTTCTAGGCCGCCTAGAATCAGCGCCGCACCGAGAGCACCAGGCTCCCAGGGCCCTGGCTGGGGTTTTCAGCCCCGCACACACGGAGGCTGATTCCTTGGGTGCCCAGAAAGTGTATGACAGACGTAGGTTCCCTAGCACTCTCCTCCCCAGCAGAGACATGTGCAGGTGGTTGGGGCCTGATCCTGCGTGTCTGGGTTCCTGCCCACAGCCCCAACTCAGGGGAAGCAGCCCCTGAGGCAAGACCTGCTGGAGGAGCCCTGCGCCCCCGCCTGATAGGCGAGTGCACAGCCAGCAGGGAAGCGAGCCTCCTCGGGGGAAGAGGAGGCAGCCCAGCCCCGTCAAGTTGAAAGCCCTGCTTGCACGGAGCTAAGTGCGCCTCCAGTACGGCAGAGCTCTAGCTCTGCTCAGAGCCCCGATCTGGCAGAGTTCCTGGCGCGAGGCTGCTCTGCCGGGGGCTAGCCTTGCCCAGACTTGCCTTGCTTTTAGGCTGCCTCTCCAGGAAGGAGCAGGCAGCAGGAGCCTGGGAGTCGCCACTGGCGCCTTTCTTGCCTCAGCTCCAATCCTGCCTTGCCTTTGCACTTAGGTCCCAGTCCTCCTTAAGGAGAGCTTAGGGGCTGGTGGGTTGCACACTGCCAAGGGCTCCAGCAGTGAGAATTCTGTCAGAGGGAAGGGAAGGGCAACTGCAGGGCTCCTCCAGCGGTTGCTTGGCCGCCCAGATTCAGCGCCACACGGAGAGCACCAGGCTCCCAGGGCCCCTGGCTGGGGTTTTCAGCCCCGCACACACGGAGGCTGATTCCTTGGGTGCCCAGAAAGTGTATGACAGACGTAGGTTCCCTAGCACTCTCCTCCCCAGCAGAGACATGTGCAGGTGTTTGGGGCCTGATCCTGCGTGTCTGGGTTCCTGCCCACAGCCCCAACTCAGGGGAAGCAGCCCCTGAGGCAAGACCTGCTGGAGGAGCCCTGCGCCCCCCCCTGATAGGCGAGTGCACAGCCAGCAGGGAAGCGAGCCTCCTCGGGGGAAGAGGAGGCAGCAGCCCCCGTCAAGCTGAAATCCCTGCTTACACGAAGCTAAGTGCGACTCCAGTACGGCAGATCTCTAGCTCTGTTCAGAGGCCCGATCTGGCAGAGTTCCTGGCACCAAGATGCTCTGCCATAGGCGAGCCTTGCGCAGACTTGCCTTGCTTTAAGGCTCCCTCCCAGGAAGGAGCAGGCTGTGTGAGGCTCGGAAACGCCACTGGCGCCTTCCTGGCTTCAGCTCTACCCCTGCCTTGCCTTTGCACTTAGGTCCCAAGCGTCCTTGAGGAGGGCTTAGGGGCTGGTGGGTTGCACACTGCCAAGGGCTCCAGCAGTGAAAGCTCTGTCAGAGGGAAGCGAAGGGCAACAGCAGGGCTCCTTCAGCGGTTCCTTGGCCGCCCAGACAAAGCTCCGCACGGAGAGCACCAGGTTCCAAGGGCCCCTGGCTGGGTTTTGCATCCCCACACCGAGGCTGACTCCGTGGGTGCCTAGAAAGTGTGTGAGAGACGTAGGTTCCCTAGCACTCTCCTCCCCAGCAGAGACATGTGCAGGTGGTTGGGGCCTGATCCTGCGTGTCTGGGTTCCCGCCCACAGCCCCAACTCAGGGGAAGCAGCCCCTGAGGCAAGACCTGCTGGAGGAGCCCTGCGCGCCCGCCTGATAGGCGAGAGCACAGCCAGCAGGTAGCGAGCCTCCTCGGGAAGAGGAGGCAGCCGAGCCCAGTCAAGAGAAAGCCCTGCTTGCACGGAGCTAAGTGGCCCTCCAGTACGGCAGAGCTCTAGCTCTGCTCAGAGCCCCGATCTGGCAGAGTTCCTGGCGCGAGGCTGCTCGGCCGGGGGCTCGCCTTGCCCAGACTTGCCTTGCTTTTAGGCTCCTCCCCAGGAAGGAGCAGGCTGAGGAGCCTGGGAGACGCCACTGGCCCTTCCTTGCCTCAGCTCCAATCCTGCCTTGCCTTTGCACTTAGGTCCCAGGCTCCTTGGAGGGCTTAGGGGCTGGTGGGTTGCACACTGCCAAGGGCTCCAGCAGTGAGAGCTCTGTCAGAGGGAAGGGAAGGGCAACTGCAGGGCTCCTCCAGCGGTTTCTTGGCCGCCCAGAATCAGCGCCGCACCGGAGAGCACCAGGCTCCCAGGGCCCCTGGCTGGGGTTTTCAGCCCCGCACACACGGAGGCTGATTCCTTGGGTGCCCAGAAAGTGTATGACAGACGTAGGTTCCCTAGCACTCTCCTCCCCAGCAGAGACATGTGCAGGTGTTGGGGCCTGATCCTGCGTGTCTGGGTTCCTGCCCACAGCCCCAACTCAGGGGAAGCAGCCCCTGAGGCAAGACCTGCTGGAGGAGCCCTGCGCCCCCGCCTGATAGGCGAGTGCACAGCCAGCAGGGAAGCGAGCCTCCTCGGGGAAGAGGAGGCAGCAAGCCCCGTCAAGTGAAATCCCTGCTTGCACGAAGCTAAGTGCGCTCCAGTACGGCAGATCTCTAGCTCTGCTCAGAGCCCGATCTGGCAGAGTTCCTGGCACCAGATGCTCTGCCGGCGAGCCTTGCGCAGACTTGCCTTGCTTTAAGGCTCCCCCTCCCAGGAAGGAGCAGGCTGTGGAGGCTGGAAACGCCACTGGCGCCTTCCTGGCTTCAGCTCTACCCCTGCCTTGCCTTTGCACTTAGGTCCCAGCGTCCTTGAGGAGGGCTTAGGGGCTGGTGGGTTGCACACTGCCAAGGGCTCCAGCAGTGAAGCTCTGTCAGAGGGAAGGAAGGGCAACTGCAGGGCTCCTTCAGCGGTTCCTTGGCCGCCCAGACAAAGCGCCGCACGGAGAGCACCAGGTTCCAAGGGCCCCTGGCTGGGTTTTCATCCCCCACACGAGGCTGATCCTGGGTGCCTAGAAAGTGTATGACAGACGTAGGTTCCCTAGCACTCTCCTCCCCAGCAGAGACATGTGCAGGTGTTGGGGCCTGATCCTGCGTGTCTGGGTTCCTGCCCACAGCCCCAACTCAGGGGAAGCAGCCCCTGAGGCAAGACCTGCTGGAGGAGCCCTGCGCCCCCGCCTGATAGGCGAGTGCACAGCCAGCAGGGAAGCGAGCCTCCTCGGGGAAGAGGAGGCAGCCCCCCGTCAAGAGGAAAGCCCTGCTTGCACGGAGCTAAGTGCGCCTCCAGTACGGCAGAGCTCTAGCTCTGTCAGAGCCCGATCTGGCAGAGTTCCTGGCGCGAGGCTGCTCTGCCGGGGAGCCTTGCCCAGACTTGCCTTGCTTTTAGGCTCCTCCCAGGAAGGAGCAGGCTGAGCCTGGGAGTCGCCACTGGCGCCTTCCTGGCCTCAGCTCCAATCCTGCCTTGCCTTTGCACTTAGGTCCCAGCGTTAGGAGGGCTTAGGGGCTGGTGGGTTGCACACTGCCAAGGGCTCCAGCAGTGAGAACTCTGTCAGAGGGAAGGGAAGGGCAACTGCAGGGCTCCTCCAGCGGTTCTTGGCCGCCAGACAGCGCCGCACGGAGAGCACCAGGCTCCCAGGGCCCCTGGCTGGGTTTTCAGCCCCGCACACACGGAGGCTGATTCCTTGGGTGCCCAGAAAGTGTATGACAGACGTAGGTTCCCTAGCACTCTCCTCCCCAGCAGAGACATGTGCAGGTGTTTGGGGCCTGATCCTGCGTGTCTGGGTTCCTGCCCACAGCCAACTCAGGGGAAGCAGCCCCTGAGGCAAGACCTGCTGGAGGAGCCCTGCGCCCCCCGCCTGATAGGCGAGTGCACAGCCAGCAGGGAAGAGCCTCCTCGGGGGAAGAGGAGGCAGCAGCCCCGTCAAGTGAAAGCCCTGCTTGCACGGAGCTAAGTGCGCCCAGTACGGCAGAGCTCTAGCTCTGCTCAGAGCCCGATCTGGCAGAGTTCCTGGCGAGCTCTGCCGGGAGCCTTGCCCAGACTTGCCTTGCTTTTAGGCTCCCTCCCCAGGAAGGAGCAGGCTGTGTGAGCCTGGGAAACGCCACTGGCGCC
This sequence comes from Capra hircus, assembly GCF_001704415.2. NCBI lineage: Eukaryota > Metazoa > Chordata > Mammalia > Artiodactyla > Bovidae > Capra > Capra hircus. Next base: position 12,159 of record NW_017214519.1, read on the forward strand.
TTCCTGGCCTCAGCCACCCTGCCTTGCCTTTGCACTTAGGTCCCAGCGTCCTTGGGAGGGCTTAGGGGCTGGTGGGTTGCACACTGCCAAGGGCTCCAGCAGTGAAAGCTCTGTCAGAGGGAAGGAAGGGCAACTGCAGGGCTCCTCCAGCGGTTCCTTGGCCGCCCAGATCAGCGCCGCACCGGAGAGCACCAGGCTCCAAGGGCCCCTGGCTGGGTTTTCATCCCCGCACAGAGGCTGATTCCTGGGTGCCTAGAAAGTGTATGACAGACGTAGGTTCCCTAGCACTCTCCTCCCCAGCAGAGACATGTGCAGGTGGTTGGGGCCTGATCCTGCGTGTCTGGGTTCCTGCCCACCCCCAACTCAGGGGAAGCAGCCCCTGAGGCAAGACCTGCTGGAGGAGCCCTGCGCCCCGCCTGATAGGCGAGTGCACAGCCAGCAGGGAAGCGAGCCTCCTCGGGGAAGAGGAGGCAGCCAGCCCCGTCAAGAGGAAAGCCCTGCTTGCACGGAGCTAAGTGCGCCTCCAGTACGGCAGAGCTCTAGCTCTGCTCAGAGCCCCGATCTGGCAGAGTTGGCGCGAGGCTGCTCTGCGGGGCTCGCCTTGCCCAGACTTGCCTTGCTTTTAGGCTCCCTCCCCCCAGGAAGGAGCAGGCTGAGGAGCCTGGGAGACGCCACTGGCGCCTTCCTTGCCTCAGCTCCAATCCTGCCTTGCCTTTGCACTTAGGTCCAGGCGTCCTTGGGGAGGGCTTAGGGGCTGGTGGGTTGCACACTGCCAAGGGCTCCAGCAGTGAGAATCTGTCAGAGGGAAGGGAAGGGCAACTGCAGGGCTCCTCCAGCGGTTCTTGGCCCCCAGATCAGCGCCACGGAGAGCACCAGGCTCCAGGGCCCCCTGGCTGGGGTTTTCAGCCCCGCACACACGGAGGCTGATTCCTTGGGTGCCCAGAAAGTGTATGACAGACGTAGGTTCCCTAGCACTCTCCTCCCCAGCAGAGACATGTGCAGGTGTTGGGGCCTGATCCTGCGTGTCTGGGTTCCTGCCCACAGCCCCAACTCAGGGGAAGCAGCCCCTGAGGCAAGACCTGCTGGAGGAGCCCTGCGCCCCGCCTGATAGGCGAGTGCACAGCCAGCAGGGAAGCGAGCCTCCTCGGGGGAAGAGGAGGCAGCAAGCCCCGTCAAGTGAAAGCCCTGCTTGCACGAGCTAAGTGCGCCTCCAGTACGGCAGAGCTCTAGCTCTGTCAGAGCCCGATCTGGCAGAGTTCCTGGCGCGAGGCTGCTCTGCCGGGGGCGAGCCTTGCGCAGACTTGCCTTGCTTTAGGCTCCCTCCCCAGGAAGGAGCAGGCTGTGGAGCTGGAACGCCACTGGCGCCTTCCTGCCTCAGCTCCAATCCCTGCCTTGCCTTTGCACTTAGGTCCCAGCGTCCTTGAGGAGGGCTTAGGGGCTGGTGGGTTGCACACTGCCAAGGGCTCCAGCAGTGAGAAGCTCTGTCAGAGGGAAGGGAAGGGCAACTGCAGGGCTCCTTCAGCGGTTCTTGGCCGCCCAGACAAAGCCCACGGAGAGCACCAGGTTCCAAGGCCCCTGGCTGGGTTTTCATCCCCACACTAGAGGCTGATCCGTGGGTGCCTAGAAAGTGTGTGAGAGACGTAGGTTCCCTAGCACTCTCCTCCCCAGCAGAGACATGTGCAGGTGGTTGGGGCCTGATCCTGCGTGTCTGGGTTCCCGCCCACAGCCCCAACTCAGGGGAAGCAGCCCCTGAGGCAAGACCTGCTGGAGGAGCCCTGCGCGCCCGCCTGATAGGCGAGAGCACAGCCAGCAGGGAAGCGAGCCTCCTCGGGGAAGAGGAGGCAGCCGAGCCCAGTCAAGAGGAAAGCCCTGCTTGCACGGAGCTAAGTGGGCCTCCAGTACGGCAGAGCTCTAGCTCTGCTCAGAGCCCCGATCTGGCAGAGTTCTGGCGCGAGGCTGCTCGGCCGGGGGCTCGCCTTGCCCAGACTTGCCTTGCTTTTAGGCTCCCTCCCCAGGAAGGAGCTGTCTGAGCGAGCCTGGGAGACGCCACTGGTGCCTTCCTTGCCTCAGCTCCAATCCTGCCTTGCCTTTGCACTTAGGTCCAGGCGTCCTTGGGGAGGGCTTAGGGGGTGGTGGGTTGCACACTGCCAAGGGCTCAGCAGTGAGAGCTCTGTCAGAGGGAAGGGAAGGGCAACTGCAGGGCTCCTCCAGCGGTTTCTTGGCCGCCTAGAATCAGCGCCGCACCGAGAGCACCAGGCTCCCAGGGCCCCTGGCTGGGGTTTTCAGCCCCACACGGAGGCTGATTCCTTGGGTGCCCAGAAAGTGTATGACAGACGTAGGTTCCCTAGCACTCTCCTCCCAGCAGAGACATGTGCAGGTGGTTGGGGCCTGATCCTGCGTGTCTGGGTTCCTGCCCACAGCCAACTCAGGGGAAGCAGCCCCTGAGGCAAGACCTGCTGGAGGAGCCCTG
>NW_017214520.1:0-14626 GCF_001704415.2 Capra hircus
TCAAGTACGTACCTGCATCATCTTCGTTTTGGACACTTCCCCATGCATAACAAAAGACAAGGTTGGAATGTTTCAAACATCGATCCAAGACCATTATCCACATAAAAGGGATATAAATACTCTGATCACATCATTTAAATCTCTTGCATCACCAAAATACCTCTCCACCACGTATCCAATCGCCATTGATGGATCACATCTATCTCATACATTTTATAACTTAGCAATCAGATACGCACCCGTAATCTGGGTAATTATATACACAGGATATATTGATACATAAAATATTTCAACAAATTCCACTTTCTACGATGAGTTCAATCTTCACAAAAGTAGGATGAACGGCACCTGTTTCCACTAGGATCCATAGCATTGCACAAAGTGACAGTGAGCGTGAAAATCTTAATGATGACCACCGGAAAGAAGGTCAGCACGGCTGATATCACAGATTTTTCAGTGTTCCAATACGACTTCTACCCAAATCCATAAAGAAAGACATATGCATAGGAAACTACAAAATTGAAAGCAAGTCTATTGAGATAAATATTGGACATCAATTGTATGAATCTTTAAGGCATCACTGCAGACATTCTTCAGACATTCTTCAAATTCATAGAATGACAACAAAGTATGGCTACGTACAATCCATTCGGTTTTATAAACCACTCATGAATAACCTCACAAGCCATTGAAAACCAGATGACACTTTCAAATAGCTTTGATCTACAAACAAGGCTGTAAGACAGAAAGTTAAAATCGAAATACATGAACTAAATCCTCAATAGATATGAAAACATCCCTTGGTAGTGAAGTCGATTCACATTAGTTATTAGGGCTTTCATGCACAGATCCACGGGGCATATACAGAACCATTCCTCCAACAAAACTGAAGAATGACTTTAAAATCGCAAACAAACACATGAGTATATGTGTTCACACACTTCATGGAGCAAGGGTTTCTTCGATCTGAAAACTGGCGTCGATGAAGGACTGTGTGAAGAAGACTTCAAAGTCTATTTGGCAAACACAGCCTACGTTGGCTATATTTAGTCCTCAGATGAATGGAATGTCATGAGTACTGGGCGTTTCAAAGAAGCAGCCTGTGAAGCTCTGGACGCTTATTGGGATGCGTGGTATACCACATTCACACGTTTCAGTAGCATTGGTGCAAAAACGATACACTTCTCAGGGGAAGCTTCTACATGGACTCTTGGGATCAGAGCTCTAACTCATACACACATACTTTTCCTTTGAAAATGATCCTGCATGATAAGCAAACAAAACACTGGATGAACACCTAGACGGTGAGCTCTGTACTAAATGATTTGAAAGCCAGTAGATGGAATGAGCTGATGAGGAAGACTACAAAACGAGTCATCTTCTTCAACTTGGTCAAACTGCTCATAGTCATACAAGTGAATGAAAAGTGGAGCCTGTTGTCATTCAATCTGTTGAAAAGAAAGAGAATAATACAACAAATTAGCAAATCTTATTTTCTTCATAAACATTATATTATTTCTGCACAGCTTTCTTACTGGCATGAATAGAATATCTGCAATAATCACTTGTCACAGTGAAATGGATTCACATTCGATATCGATTCACATCTAGAATTGATGCCATAGCTGTTTGATACTATTGCTTGAGTGAATGCAACTTATGTGACTTCACAAATAAACACGACGACTAACATAATAGGTATTAAAAAACTTGAGTGACATGAGCGTGAAGACTTAGTAGAGTTGCTCTCAAGAATCATGATACTATTCTTCACTCCAGCCATAGGACTGGAATCTGTACATTAACACCCTGCAAAAGAAACGGGAAGGATAGAATAATAATAAAGGAACTTCATAACTATATTCCTACTGTCAACATTCAACACTATGTTTTCTTTTCAACTGACTTTCATATTTGGTCTACTGTAACCTCTTCTGTGTTCATTTTATGCTAAACTTATTGCCAACAGTAAAATTACCATATGAGCTCTAATGAATTTTTTACTTTGCAAAGCTAGTGATAGAACCAAAGGCCAATATCTAACATCAACAGGAGGAATGGAATGGAAACTGGTAAACAATTTGATGGAATAGCATTTCCGTGCTCCTATTAGGTCAAACGGACATTCAAAAGGATGTGATTTTCTGAAAGTTTATTTCGGAAACTTGAAGTGGATGACTGCAACAATAAAACGAATAATATATTGATACATAATACGAATAATATACAGTGGTCATTCTTTTTTCTATTCTGCGCACAGCTAACTGACTGGAAGTCAGTTGTCGTAACTACTACTAAAGAAGACCCTCACCGATGAGGAAGATATATAGGAAAATCCATAATAGATCTAAAAAACCGTCAAGATAAAATGGTCATGAAAAATACAGTGACAGTTTAGTGGTATAAGAAACAGGATGATTATGAAAGCAAAGCCAACAATCATGGATAGCCATGGAAGCCCGTGCTGTCACGAGTGTTGACTTGTATCTTCATCTGAGTTGTTAAAAGTGCGTGGTAAAATCCAGAGTTTGCAGCAGTGGTAACCTCCTGAGCAGACTGAAATCCAAAGGTTTCCAGAATATCCTGACGATTTCCATCTACTAGGCTTGGTAAGCTCAAGCATACAATACTCAGAGGACAGAAGACAGACGTCTACTGCACTTAGGGAGAAAGGGAATGTTGCTGCTCGGCCTAGTACAAGTGTAGAAGCAACACCTCGGTGATTCGATCTTTAAAGACTCCATACATATGAGAAAGACTGGTATGAATAATCCTTCAGAAGCGCCTTCTCAGACCTCTCTCCATCATAAGCACAAGCATAATGAAACACTGAGTTTTCATGGGCTCACGCAAAATTAGACTCACTTATGACTTTGCTTTGAGAAGAGTTGAACTACTCATTGTTTAAGAGAAATGACCCTTTCTTCTCTGAAGACTTGTGAATCATTCATAGGGTGTGGTGAATAAACTACTTAAGGATCTAATCCATAAAAATGCGATAGGCCTAAGCACAGAGATGTTTTTCTCCCTTTCTCAAAGGATGGAACATTTTGTATTTGCACTGACTTTATGTCTTGACTTCATGTACAATTAGATATTGATTTTTTTAGGTTGACATACAATAGGACTAAAAATATCGATATAATACTGATAACTCATGTTGGTATGTGTGGTTGTCACATAGGATTCACAGGAGATTTAGATTCACAGTTGTCAACGTAAAGGATGAATGCTATTTAGCTTCTTCGTGACTCTAGACCACGAATGAAGAGTTTTCCTCAACATATTTCACTGAGGGAAATACAAGGATGATAGGCATAATACTATGCTTCGACTCACGGATATCGAAGCATTGTTCACAATACAGATCTGATTTTCGAAATCAGGGTTCTTTCAGTGTCCTTGAACAGCATTTGTTTTTCTGGATACAGAAGAAAAAACTCATGAGTATCAAACTGGTTCCCAGAAAACATGTGTATGAATTGTTATCTTCCTGAACCAGGGATCAAACCCACATCACTTCCACCTCCTGCACTGGTAGGCAGAGTATTTCTTGATCAACTGCGCCACCTGGGAATCGACATACATTTCAAGGACCACTGCCATCAGCTTCTACTGTTCATGACCAAACTAGGAGAAAACAACATTGGAAGAAGGACTCATAAGGGTACTCATAGGAAGTACTCATAAGTCAAGGAACCGTTCTACTGGGTCCTCTCGTTATTACTGGGACAAGTCAGTTCCTCCGATGATGATGGGTATAACTGAAAAATTATTACAAATGCATGGGATGCGATGTCTACATGATAAATGTGTTCCTCTTATACTATTGCTTCAGGGATGTCTACTTCCGCATGAACGACTGCACTACAAGGGATGCCTGCTATTCCAGCTCAAGCAACAGATAGTCAAGTGCAGATCATTGTCCTTTGTTGAAAATAATCAGCAGTTTGTCAACATAGGGAACATGCCGGAGGAACCCTTGGGATGGAACTCTAAAAACAGGTTGGGCCCTCTTTTTGCCAGGCCCTGCGATAAAATACAAATCAGAAAAAGAAAAATAGCATCGGTTTTGTCAGGACTTCCTCATCTTTTCTTTCTCGGTAGCAGGAAGCAGACATTGAGGCCAGAGGACTGCAGGATTTCATTGTGAACTAACGTTGGGTGGGGTGGAGGCTCATCACTCTAGTAAGAATGTGGCTCACTAAAACGGAATTTCATTCACTTCATGGACATAGAGTTCTAGAATCCTTCATTAAGGAATTCAAGAAGCTATATTTCCTTACACCTTCACAATCTCTTGGTTTACAAGAATGTCAATTGCTAGTCCAGCACTTATACAATGAGTGTTACAGGTAGTATGAGTGTATAAATGATGACGAGCAATGACAGGAAGTTTATTTATTCTCTGTTTGAATTCTTGATTTTTTATATAATTTTTTATAATATCCTTACAGATGTAAATATTTTAGTGACATGTATAAATACACGTTGAGTAGTGCTATGATAACTCATAGTGTTGCCACAATAAATATCATGGTTATTATGTGCTTTTCATATATTCCTTTGGAGATTCTCTTGCATTACACATCATCATAAGATATTTAATAGTTTCCTAAACTGTACAGTAGGTCCTTGTGGCTTCTTTTATATATGGTAATGTATTTGTTAATAATTCAAACAAAAACTGGTACACAAATATTCATAGTGACATTCACAATAGCTCAAAGGTAGAACTCATTCAAGTGTCCGTTGGTGGGAGACTGAATATGCAACGCAAGGTATATTCAGAAGCTTGAACGGTATTCCACCATACAAAAAAGTACATTAAATGGTGCTGCCACTCTGCAAGACATTACACAAATGACTCCAAAACGAACACGTGGAAGAAATACATAGTTCGATTCCAATTCATGCTATGTACCCAAAAGGATTGGGAAAGGGGGCTGAAAAAAATGGATACTCCTTCCGTCATACTCACAACAGCATGATTCACACTGGCAAACAAACAGAAGCAATCGAAGTGTCCATGGCAGCCAATTCCATAAACAAACTGTGGTATACACACAATGGAATCTGATTCGGCCCTTCAAAGTCAGTAATTCTGACAATGCGACAATGTGGACAAACCTTATGGTCATTAGATTAAGTGAAATAAACCAGACCAAAAAAAGACAAACGTTCTGTGATTCCGCTCATATGAGATATCCAAACAAGTCAAATCTGTCAGAAATAGCAGAAAGTGATTCCGACCGATCGAAAAGAGTTCATGTTTCATGGACCTCAGTTTCCCTTGGAAAAACTGACTTCCCATCATATCTCCAAAACCAATTAGACAAATAACTGGAAGCTATATCCAGTCAAATGAATGTAGACATAATGTTACAGTGTACACCAAACTCACTCAAACTTCTCAACAGACAAAAGGCAAAACTGTATCTGTGGCACCTCAGCTTAGCTTAAAACTGTATCTACGGTACCTCACTTCTGCTTATAAAATTTAACAACAACAACAACACACTAAAGGCTATCCAAAAAAGGATAGAAAACACATATAACATCAACTTTAAAAAATTAGAAATTGAAACGGTGAAAAACCTTATTCACAAAACTTAAACACAAGCCACAGGAAACTATATTTATAAAATAGATATCTGATAAAGGATTGTTCTCCAAATATACCAAAAAATCTAGAACAATCTCATAAAATATGTATACACCTAAACACCTGGCCTACAAAAATATAAAGATAGTAAATAAGCCTATCAAAAAGACTCAAAACCACATAGCATTAGGAAATGACAAACTAAAATAACAGTGAGGTAGCACTGCACACCTATTAGATCCAGTCAACTCAAGAAAAGGGGGTAGGGCACAGCTTCTCCGGTGGCTCAGTGGTAAAGAATCTGCCTGACAATGCAAGACACTCTAGTTCGATCCCTTACCCCAGAAGATCCCACAAGCCACAGAGAAACATAGCTGGATTTTTCCACAGCTAAACAAGGCTCACCTGTGACCTGAATCCTTCATGTCCAGCACTTACTAAACAGCTTTGAAAACATGTCCAGACAAAAAAGGATCGCATGATTATATACAACAGCTCGACTTGGAATCACTACAAACTTTCAAATATCAGGATGTCTTCAGTAGATGACAGTGTAAACAAATGGGGATACATGCAAAGTGAAGGGGAGCAAATGCTACCACAAAATATACCACCTCAGCATGAGGATTAGTTGGACCCAATTAACTTTTATTTTTTTAGAGGACACATGATCATCTCTGAAACCCAAGTTCAAGACAGCTCTTCTGTGAGTCACATTTACCAGAGAAATCTCATTTCAAAGGAATCCTCTCTATATGCCAGATAGAAGGATGAGACACAGTCTTTTGAAACTCTTTTTTCTTTTCTATCGATAGGGAAAGCTAAGCCGTAAATCTGCACAGCCACCATACCCTTCCTTTCCTTTGGTTGTATTTTTTTAAATATTTGTTTCTGTTTTCATTTGGCTGCGCCAGGTCAACCTTCATTGAGGCAAGCCAGATATTTAGCTACAGCATGCAAATTCTCTGTTGTGGCATGGGAGATCTAGTTCTTGGATCAGGAAATGAACCTGGGCCTCCTTCTTTGGGAGTGTCCAGTCTCAGCCACTGGACCACCAGGAAGTGCCTGTTTTGTTTTCAGATGAAGATGGAATCTAAGGTGATATCTTGGGCCATTTCAGTCACTGACTCAGTTTCCTGAGTTTGTCCAAAGCACGCACAAGGTGCACATTATTAAACTGGTTTGCAAAACAAGAAAAGGTTGTCTGCTACAACACTGTATGCTTACAAATATCTAAATGGTAAATGGCATAGTATTGATTTTTCATTACTATGGGGGGAGAAAGAATGCAGGATTCATACATGTTACAACACGAATAAATATTCAAACCATCTTCAGTGAAAAAAAAATCCACATAGAAAAGGCCACCCAGAACCCTTATTCACCATGTCTGCTTTCAATCCATCAAGTTTGTCCAAATAACTGAAAATCTCAGTAACACTCTAAATAAAGAAAAAAGGATGAAGATGGAAACAAAAGATATATTCATACACTTGAACATTGCAAAGTGGAAGTGGGGCGGTGGATTACATTATAACGTAGATACCATATGATTTCCTGATTTTGGAGATTATGTGCTGGTTCTGCAGAAGGTACCCATTTTGGCATAAAACACATAGAGTCTTTTAGATGATGTGGCAAATGCTAGCACTTGTTCCCATTGCTAGGCATTTTCTGTACATTTTAAATGACTGGAAAGTATACTAGGTTTCAAAACAACCATGTCAATACCACAAAAGAAATTTAGAGTAGACAGGCAGGAAGCTTTCTGATACAGGCCAAGACTTACCCAGACGAAGTTCAAGGGAAGCTGCGATGCTCACTGCCCTTGAAGGAGTCCACGTGGAATGAAGAAGTACTGTGGGAAGTCTCTTAGTAACCACCATGTCTTGGGTCCTCTGGATGACCTACTGCAGGAGAAACAGATGTTACAGATAAAACGTTCCACATCACTTCACAAAATGTTGTTAGACTACTTTCAGTAAAGCTGAATCATTTGGGATCAATTTACAATCATATAATAGACTACCATTTACAGTCCAAAAATCACTTGCATTTCTAGACACTCATAACAATCAGAAAAAAAAATTAAGAAACTCCCACTTAAAGAAAACATCTAGCAACAAACTTAATCAAGAACATAAAAGACCAGTAGTCAGAAAACTAGAAAGCACTGATAAAGAAACCAAAGAAAACACAAATACACAGAAAACTATTCCACGCTCATGCACTGGAACAATGAGGAATTAAAAGGTCCATTCCAACCAAAGTCATCAACAAATACACGGACTGCAATCACAAAATAACATTCAATGGCATTTTTCACAGAAATAGAAATATTCCTCATATTAGACTGCTACTGTTGACCAGGACCTTAAACGGCCAAAAAGACTCTGAGAAAGAGGAACACAGCTGGAGGCATCTTCCTAACCCTCTTCAAACTACATCACGGAGCTGTAGTGACCACCACAGTGAGGAACTGGCAGGAACACAGACACATGGACTCCAGGAGAGAATAGAGAGCCCAGAAACGAACCCACATGTACATGGTCAGTTCCTGAAAATCAAACCAGGAACGAGCGAAGAGGAAAGGACAGTCTTCTCAAGAAACAGTGACAGGAAAACGGCCACCTACACGGAAGAACATCAGTGTTCATCCTCTACATCATCTAACGCAAATCGAACTGAAAACCCACCGCTTTGCACACGGAGCTCTTTCCCCCTGAGTCCTCCGAGATGGACCTCCAGTCAGCCCTCAGCTGGACACAGGAAACGTCTACTCCGTCCTCATTTTTCGCTCTTGCAGCGCCTCCCTGCTGGTGGGCACTGAGGCAACCCTGCTCCTCTCAGCCTGGATGCAGCCCTGTTATCCAGAAGCCTGAGCCCTGATGGTCCTGAGGAGACAAAGCTCCCGCCAGCTGCTCACGGGGCAGAGCCTAAAGGCAAAGCGTCCTGCGCCCGCGGGTCAGAGGGGGCTTTGGCGCCCCCCCTGCGGGCCACAGGAGAAGAGCGGGCAGCCCGGCGCTCACAGACCTCAGAGGGCTCACCCAGAAGCAGCTCTGCTGCGAGCACTCAGACTGGAAGCCCAAACTGAAATGGAGCAGAATAGCTCCATGACCCTCCGCAAAACATGGCTAAGGAACAATCAGAGCCTGTATGGAATGCAGCCATAAAAAGGAACACATGTGAGTTTGTTCTAATAAAGGGGAGGGAAGTCAGTCAAAGAGAGAAAAACATGGAATCTAGAAGGATGGTACTGACGAGTCTGTTCACAGAGCAGCAATGGAGGTGCAGACATAGAGAACAGACTTACCAGACGAGGGTGGGGAACAAGAGGGAGAGGGTGAGATGAATGGAGAGAGCAGCATGGATGCAGGTACACCAACCTTTGTAAATAGACAACCAATGGGAATTTGCTGTATGATTCAGGGAACTCAAACTGGGGCTCAGTAGTAACCTAGAGAGGTGGGAATGCGTGCGAGGTGGGAGGGAGATTCCAGAGCAAGAGGACATAGGTACACCTATGGTCAATTCATGTGGATGTATGACAAATCAAACCAATATTGTAAAGCAATGATCAATCAACTAAAAAGAAATAACTGTTTAAAAAAATATGAACATACACACAAACTTTGCAACAAGGTAACTCCATTTTAAAAACTATTGAAATTTTAGAAAACTACAAACGTTCTACATGACCTTCGGTCTGGTGATCAGGTCTAACATACACAAAACAAGCCAACTTACCCAATTATGAATACAAATGAGTTAACACATTGCCTTTTATCATTTCATACATTTACCCTGTGGAGGACCTTACTCGAGAGAACCAAAAAGAAACTGCTAAATGAACCACGGACCACCCACCCTGGCCAGGCAACAGAGAAAAGAAAACACTTGCAGGAGTCATCTCACAACAGGAGGTCCTGGGAAGGAACAAGGAACGAACAAGCTACCACCAACCAGAATTCTGGAGAGGTCAGGAGATGGGAGGCTCCAGTTCAGAGGTCCTACCAACCTCCCAGGATGCACTTCGCTGGAATCCATCTCGGCTGAGTGATGCGTGTGCCCCCAAGAAGGATCCCAATTCAGAATGCCTGGCAAGAGACAAACCAGAAATGAACCCGATGACCATAAAACCTGAGAGTGCTGAGCCACGTGACAGAGTGGTTCTCTCCGTTTCCCTCACCCTCCTGCCCTCCACCCCGGCAGCCCTTCCCAATGAAGCCTCTCGCTTGGACAGCACTCCTCTCCTCAGACAACTCATTGCCCAGTGTCAGACAAGAACTCACTCTCAAGCCCTGGAAGGGAACCCCCTTCCTTCATCAAAAGCAATATCCAGGAGAAAAGAGCTTCAAAACGCTATCTTGCAGAGAAGGAAATCAGACAAGGCAATGGCAGCCCGCTCCAGTACCATTGCCTGGAGAATCCCACGGACAGAGGAGCCTGGTAGGCTGCAACCCCGGGGTCACTAAGAGTCGGACACGACTTCACTGAGTGACTTCACTTTCACTTTTCACTTTCATGTACTGGAGGAGGACATGGCAACCCACTCCAGTGTTCTTGCCTGGAGAATCCCAGGGACAGAGGAGCCTGGTAGGCTGCTGTCTATGGGGTCGCGCAGAGTCAGGCACGACTGAAGCGACGTGGCAGCAGCAGCAGAGAAGGAAATGGCACCACCTGCAGTACTCTGGTCTCAGAAATCCTAGGGACAGAGGAGCTTGGTGGGCTACAGTCCAAAAGCAGGGCATTTCTGACGGGAGGAAACAGTCCCAGGGAAGCTGAGCTGCTCACCAAAGGCCCCAGAGCTTTGGATAGCACACCAGAGCTGTGGCTGAGGATTCCCAGCTGCCATGCCTCTTGATCCTGGCCTCTTTCACTAGATACGTGTGTGGAAAACTAGAATCTCAAATATGCCCTGGTGGTTCCATAGTCAAGAATCCACCTGCCAGTGCTGGAGATGCATGTGCGATCCCTAGGATGGGAAGATGCCACATCCTATGGAGCCCGTGTGCCACAACTGCCGAGCCTGTGCTCTAGATCCTGGAAGCCACGATGCCGAGTTCACATGCCGCAGCCACTGAAGCCCGTGAGCCTGTGCCCCTCAACAAGAGGACACACTGCAGTGAGAAGCCTGCAAACCACTCGTTATGGCCCATGCTCACCAAAACTAGAGAAAAGCCCACACACAAAGATGCAACACAGCCAACAATCAATAAAACTCTTTTCCTAAAAAAATGCACATCTGACAAAGAAACTGTACTCGAATTGTCCAAGAACACTAGAGCAAACAAGCCCATTCATAATTGGTAACGACTGAAATAGACACCTGGCCACTGAGGGTATACTGATAGTAAACTATCATACAAAAACATACTCAAGATACTGGTGCGATGCACGCAGAGCCCCCTTTGAAAGACAATCTGACAGTTTTTTTTTTTTTCAGTAACCACGTGGGACAAGCACTGAATTCTGTGTATGACAAGCGGTGGAAGCCAGGTATCTTACCATTGGAAGGCAAAGTTCCAGATAAACAAAAGGAAACGTTACAATGTCCATGTCGTGGTGGATCAGGTTGGAGACATCATCACAAATTACCTTTAACTGAATATGTTCAAAGGTGAGCTGGAATACATGGAGATATATCTCCATGTATTGTCAGCTGAGCATATTGAGCTCCTACATGTATGTTTTAAATATCATTCTCTAATAAAAGGGAACAGGAAACATCTCCGATGGCCTGGTGGTAAAGAAGCTGCCTACCGATGCAGGGAACACGGGTTCAATTCCTGTGTAGAAGATTCCACACGCCCAGGGGCAATGAAGCCCTTGAACAACTCTTGACGTTTGCATGCTCCAGAGCCCAAGTTCTGCACACAGAGAAAGCACTGCAATGAGAAGCCATGGCACAGCAACTAGAAGGTAGCCTCTGCTCACTACAACTAGACAAAGGAGCAATAAAGACCCAGCACAGTCAAAAATAATGTCATGTTAAAAAAAGGACAGTTCTTTGAAGAAATGACTGAGACTAGGGGTGAGACTGTAAATATATGAGCCAGGGTCATCTTCAATTATGAGAAATTAAAGAAACTAAAGACAACTATCAAGCTGTCCAAACGGATACAAATGAATGACGACACAGTGTTATCTGTATACACCAGCAAATAACAATCTGAAAGGGAATTGAAACAAACAATTCCCCTTCAATCATCGTCAACATTAATAAAAGACTTTGCTATGGATGGAATGAGGATGACAAGACTGGCACACTGGAAATGATACATGATTGCTGAAAAATACCCTCAAGCCATGGACAGAGACTCCATAGCGATGACAAGACTTCAGTTGGCAATACCGTGGAATGCATCTGCCATCTGAAATGAAGATTCAATATGAATTACAAAAGGCTGAAAGGTGGCTGCTAAACCACAAAAGATGCCAGCATTCTTGGCCTCCAGAGGAGAATTCAATCCAGGGCAAGTGACGAAGCTTGATGGCTCAGAGGTTTTCTGTGAAAAAGTTTGATTCAAAGTAGAAAAGAGATCGAGAGAGCTGCTGACGTAGACATTCAAAGGGGGAAGAAAGAGTACCCCCTGCTAGTCTTTAGCCAGATGTTATACAGCCACTAGCAGTCTGCTAAGGAAAGAAAGACAATGTCTCAGAGAATGGCACCAGGCCCCTCACCCACAGCATGCATTGAGATCACATTGGCAGCAGATGAGTCATCCCAGGCCAGAAAATGATGGACATGAATCTTGAAGAAAGGCAGATTTCCAAGCAAATATATAGTTTCATTCACAGAGGTTAAGAGAACCAGGTATGAGTAAGACAAACCGGTTTGTCGAGTCGTTTCTGAGCCCTTAGGGGGAACTGACCTGAAGACATTAACATACCTTAAGACAAACATTTCCATAAGAACAATGCATTGCTTAGTTCAAGGTTTGAGAAAAGTTAAATTCAGGTGGAGCCAGGAGTTGTCATGGCAACACAGAATTTTCAGAGAAACCTTCTTTTACATTTGTATCAAGATGGAGAAAAAAAAACCGCAGCCCTCTTTGGTCTCCTCCTGCCTCTTAAGAGAGAGAAAAAAACGTCTGACACTTGCAGTTTATTTTCTCTGTCTGGAGACCCCTGGCCTTCCTGCCTGTTATCCTCTCCAGGCCTGTAGGAAGCAATACACTCGGCTGCTTGGGAAAAGCGCGCGGGTCTGAGCTGTATGCAAAGGGGTGAAGCGGTAAAACCCTCGGCCCCAAAGGCGAGGCTTTTCTGCGATCGCCATTTCAGTCGGCTCCGAGACTGCAAACAAAGGGCAGAAGACATGGTTTCCCTGCTCCGCCGAGTCCGAGTTCCCTTACCTGTGGTCCACAGCCCTGCGCTCTGCTCGCTGGATGCCAATCGACGGGGACCCAGGAGCCCACGAAACGAGCAGTCCCAGCTGCAATGGCGAGCCCTGAGAGCACAACTGGGGACCCCTGGCCCCGAGGCGCCGCCATGTTCACCCCGCCCCAGACCCGCTCCCGTGAGCCGCGCCCCTGACCAGCCGCGCCAGGCTCGCCCCGCCCCCGACGGCGCGCACGGTGCGCCCCGCCCCCACGCCCCCTGCCAGGCCAGGCCCGCGGGACCGCGACTGCCTCCAGGGGAAACACAAGGACAAGCAGATCCACCCCACCGAGACAACCCAAGCTTTTTCTCAGCTCATCTGTCTATGATTTAGGGATAAGAAGCAAAGATGACCTAGGACAGCCATGATATTCTATAGAGCCAGACCCTGGCGCGCAGAGGCTTGAAGAGGGCCCGGGGAGCGCTGCCTGAAACAGCAAGCCTCTGTAGCATAGCGGTTAGGCAGGCTGGTAAGTCAGGCAGACTAGGGTCTGTAGGTCAGGAGTTCAAGTCCCGGGTTTAACTCTTTCCCTTTTAGGGGGCGGGGGACCACAAGAGGCGGGGCTTAGACCAGAAAAGTTTCTTTTGATTTTAGAGGTTTATTGTGAAGCTTAGGGTTAGGGTTCGGGCAACCCCCCAACTCGCTCGGGTTCGGGTTCGGGGGTTAGGGTTAGAATTCGCGGGAACCCCCCTCTTCTTAGAGTTCGGGTTTGGGTTAGGGTTCAGGTCAGGGTCAGGGTTCAGGTTACGGTTAGGGCTTAAAGTGAGCGCTAATGGGGCCCATAGTTCTTTATTAGCCTGCCCTGGCGGGCCGAGGCTTGAAGAGTGCCTGGGAGCAGCCATGAAACCCGGGGGGCTTTGTTAGCATAGCGGTTAGGCTGACGGCCGAGTAAACATGCAATCTGGCTTTGTGGGTCAGAAGTTCCAGTCCGGGCTTGCCTTTTTTGCTTTGAGCGGTATGGGGGACCGCAAGGGGCGGGGCTTAGGCCAGAAAAGTTTTCTTTTCTTTTAGAGTTTTATTGTTAGGGTTAGGGTTAGGGTTAGGGTGCCGGCATCCCTCAACTTGTTAGGGTTCAGGTTCAGAGTTCGGGTTACGGGAATCCCCTCCCTTCTTAGGGTTTGGATTCGGGTTCGGGTTAGGGTTCAGGGTTCGGGTTTGGGGTTTGGAGTTCAGGGTTTGGGGTTCCGGGTTCGCGGTTCTCGTTTGGGGTTTGGGGTTCCGATTAGGGGTTCAAGGTTCAGCTTAGGGGTTTGGGTTTGGGGATCAGGTTATGGGTTCTCGGTTCAGATTAGGGGTTTGCAGTTGGGGTTTGGGGTTTGAGGATCGGGTTAAGGGTTTGGTTTGGGGCTCGCGGTTTGAGTTTGGGGCTTGGGTTTGGGGTTTGGGGATCAGGTTAGGGGTTCTCGGATTGGTTTAGAGGTTCGCAGTTGGGGTTTGGGGTTTGAGGTTAGGGTTAGGGGTTTGGGGTTTGCTCTCACGAGGGTAAGGCTGCGGTGAGGGTTCGCTGGGGTTCCATTATGGGTTTGGGTTTGGGTTGAGGGTTGGGGTTGGGGATTAGGGGTTCGGTTTCTGGGTTGACGGTTTGGGTTAGGGATTAGGGGGGTTTGAGGTTCCGGGTTTGAGGTTCCGATTAGGGGTTG
>NW_017214521.1:0-14624 GCF_001704415.2 Capra hircus
CGCGAGCCCCAGAGCAACTCGCATGGGGACTGGCCTTTCCTGAGGCCACCAGAGCGGTTCCCTGAGGTCCCCGTAGTAAGTCAAGAGCACCTGCCGCAACTCGAGAAAATCCAGGAGGTTCTCCCTCCAGGCGAGATGAGGCCCTTTTCCTCTGAGGCGTCTCGAGGCTAACCATACCCAAAGTTCCCCGACATACCTGACTCCACTCGAGAGGAAGCACGAGAATCCCGCCCCACATCCAGAGGAGCCCCGTTTCCGCCTCATACCTCGAGGTCAGGTATCCTTTCCCTGCATGTTCGGGAAAGAATTCCCGGTGTTCCCGTCGCATCTCATGAGGAGGCGCTCTCCACAGGAAAGGCGGAGGAACTCCAGGGTCATGCCACCATTCCAAGAGTCCCCCAGATATCTCAGTCTGCCGGGGTCCAGCCCCGCTGGATCCAGGGAATTCGACGGATGGACGGCGTTGTCGTGGAAAGTCTTTTTTATTTATTAATGTAAGATTAGATTAAGAAATTATAGTGTAGTAAGAAGATTAACTGAGGAAAAGGGCTGAATATCTTGGTTTACGTGGAAGGCCAATAAAATTCCAGACAAAGAATTTTCACCATCTACGTTGGGCCACCAGCCCCTGCTTGAATATCTAAGGGTGCCTCACCTTAAGCTCCCTTTCGTGCAGGTCTTAACAGCCAGGCAAGTAAGTAGACCTGGCGAGCCTCCGCGCCCCTGGTGGAGATTCAGCCTGAAGTTAAAGTAAAAAGCAGAGAGAAGGAAAGGGAGAGAAGAAGAAAGAGAGAAAAAGACACGGGGGGAGCCTGAGTCTCAAGAAACCAGGCCGAGAGACTAGTTCGAGAAACTGGTCCGAGAAACTGGCCCCATCCTTTATTGTTCATAAAGCCTTTTATACTTTTGATAAAACATGGAGTTCAATGGGTAACACAAAATTATGTAGCGTTTGCACCCCAGACTCTTTCTGTACATCATTTTGTATACAAAAGGTCTCTGGTGATTTACATTATCTTCTGGCCAAGAGGCTTGTTAAACACTTTTTGGCTCTCTTCCTTAATGAATGTTAATTTTGTTTCCTCTGAAGTGTTTTTCTTTAATCTGCATTTCCTTAAAGCATTAAAGTTACATCTCTATAAAACAAAGGTGCAGTGGGTTATAACAAAGAAGGTACTTAACTCAAAGATCTAATGTTCCTAATACCAGGTCTACTACTTGTTTTTTTAATATACCAACTCTATCTAAAAATAAAGGATATGAAAATTTAGCAGCAAGCATTGACCCAAAAAATGAAACTTTTAATCAGTCCTATTATAAAGATTTTGACTCCTCGGATGCCCCTACATTCCTAGGATGCTTTAAGCTTCCTGTGCCTCCTGGGGAAAGGAGGCCTCAAACAATCACATGCCCAGCTGTACGAGTCCTGCAGGCAGGCTAGAAAGCATTCAGAGGGGTTTTTGGATTGAAACACTCTTTCAAATGCTGAAGACTAAAGCCCTGAATTGACTTTTTCCAGAAAATGTCAGAAGAGTGGAAAAGCAGAGCAAAAAAGCCGGCAGATTTTTGTTGGGGTATGTGCGTAGGAACTTCCAGAGGGGTCCCTGAAGTCTGAACACACCATGCCTATGTCAGTTTTCTTCCTCATGACGTTATCACGGACGGGAGTCCTCATACTGGCTCCCAGCATCAGTCCAATCCAGAGGAACCTGTTTTCCCTGCACTGCCTCGACTTTCACGCTGAGGATCAACTCACACCACGGTGGCACGAGGGAAAGCCCTGTGAGAAAGCCTCGTGGGAAAGCCTCCAGGGAAAGCCACAGATCCCTTGATCCACACGACGGGAAGCGTGACCCTGCTGCTACAGCTCGGGAGGAAAGCACACGTGCGTGCCCTCACTTGAGAGGAGGATTGACTCTCCAGGGGAGACTCCAGAAGAGCCCCAATATCCATGTCAGCACTGCAGAGGAAACCTCAGGTTCCGGCCCCGAACCACACAAGTTGTTCGGCCCGGGCATCAACAGGAGAGTTATCAAGAGAAGCCCCCCAGCATCTGGCATGGGGACTGGCCTTTGATGAAGCCACCAGAGCGGGTCCCTGACGTCCCCGTCGTAAGTCGGGAGCACCTGCCGCAACTCGAGAAAATCCAGGAGGTTCTCCCCTCCAGGCGAGATGAGGCCCATTTCCAATGAGGTGTCTCGAGGCTAATTACATCTAATCTCTGGAACTTCCAAAGGGTCCTTCACACCCTTTGCTGCAACTCAAGAAGTTCCCCGACATTCCCATCTCCACTCGAGAGGAAACACGAGGGTCCTGCCCACATCCAGAGTAGCCCCGTTTCATCCTCCTAGCTAGAGATGAGGGATCCTTTCCCTGCTTGGTCGGGAAAGAACTTCCGGCATTCCCGTCGCATCTCAGGTGGAGGCGCTCTCCACAGGAAGGGAGAGAGGAACTCCATGGTCGTGCCACCATTTCAAGCGTCCCCAGATGTCTCAGTCCATTCCAGAGGATCTTGTTTTTACAGAGTGCCTAAACTTTCATGCCGAGGATCGCCTCACACCACGGTGGCACGGGGGACAGCCCTGTGGGAAAGCCTCGTGGGAAAGCCTCTAGGAAAAGCCTAGAGGAAAAGCCACAGATCCATTGATCCACGCGACGGGAAGCATGACACTGCTGCTACAGCTCGGGAGGAAGGGGCATGCGCATGCCCCCACTCGAGACGAGGACTGATTCCCCTTGGGAGACTTCAGAAGTATCCCAAAAACATGTCAGCACTGGAGAGGAATACTCAGGTTCTGGCCCCCACTCCACACAAGGTCTTGGGCCCCGGCATCTACCGGTGAGGAATCCCGAGAGGCCCTCTAGCAACTCACATGGGAACTGGTCTTTCCTAAGGCCAACAGAACGGGTCCCTGAGGTCCCCGTCGTAAGTCGAGAGCACCTGCCACAACTCGAGAAAATGAAGGAGATTCTCCCCTTCAGGCGAGATGAAGCCCATTTCCACTGAGACGTCTCGAGGCTAATCACACCTAACCTCTGGAACTTCCAAAGGGTCCTTCACACCATAGCTGCAACTCAAGAAGTTCCACACGAGAGACCCGTCGCCACTACATAGGAATCACCAGGGTACCACCCACATCCAGAGGAGCCCCAATTCCCCCTCCTAGCTCAATGTGAGGGATCCTTTCCCTGATTGGCCGGGAAAGAATTCCTGTCGTACCTGTCGCATCTCAAGAGGAGGCACGCTCCACAAGAAAGGTGAGAGGAACTCCAGGGTCGTTCCACCATTCCAAGAGTCCCCCAGATGTCTCAGTCCTTTCCAGAGGAACTTGTTTACCCTGCACTGCCTCGACGTTCACGCGGAGGACCGACACACACGATGGTGGCACGTGGGACAGCCCTGTGGGAAAGCCTCGTGGGAAAGCCTCGAGGGAAAACAAGAAACCCCTTGATCAACCCAACGGGAAAATTGACTCTGCTCCTAATGCTCGGGAGAAAAGCGCACGCGCATGCCCCCATTGGAGACGAAGATGACTCCCCTGTGGAGACTCCAGTAGTACCCAAGATCCATGTTAGCACTGGAGAGGAAACCTCAGGTTCGGGCACCGACTCCAAACAAGGTCTTAGGCCCCGTCATCGACCGGAGAGGAATCCCGAGAGGCCCCTTAGCAACTCGCAAGTCGACTGGCATTTCCTGAGTGGACCAGAGCGGGTTACATAAGTCCCGGTCGTAACTGGAGAGCACCTGCTGAAACTCGAGAAAATCCAGGAGGTTCTCCCCTGCAGGCGAGATGAGGCCCATTTCCGCTGAGGCGTCTCGAGTCTAATCACACCTAACCTCTGGAACTTCCAAAGGGTCCATCACACCCTTGCTGCAACTCAAGAAGTTCACCGACATACCCGTCTCCACACGAGAGGAAGCACCAGAGACCCGCCCACATCCAGAGGAGCCCCGTTTCCGCCTCCTAGCTCGAGAGGAGGGATCCTTTCCCTGCGTAGACAGGAAAGAATTCCTGGCGTTCCTGGCGCATCTCAAGAGGAGGCGCTCTCCACAGGAAAGGCGAGAGGAACTCCAGGGTCGTGCCACCATTCCCAGAGTCCCCAAGATGTCTCAGTCCATTCCAGGGAAAACTGTTTTCCTGGCACTGCCTCCACTTTCAAGCCGAGGATCGACTCACACCACGGTTGCACGAGGGAAAGCCCTGTGGGAAAGCCTCGTGGAAAGCGTCGTGGTAAACCCTCGAGGGAAAGCCACTGATCCCTTGTTCCACGCGAAGGGAAGCGTGACAATGCTGCTAGAGCTCGGGAGGAAAGCGCACGTGCATACCCAAACTCGAGACCAGGACTGACTCCCCTGGGGAGACTCCAGAAGTACCCCAAGATCCATGTCAGCACTGGAGAGGAATCCTCAGGTTCCAGCACCGACTCCACACAAGGTCTTAGGCCCCGGCATCGTCGGAGAGGAATCCCGAGAGGCCCCGAGCAACTCGCATGGGGACTGGCCTTTCCTAAGGCCAACAGAGCGGGTCCCTATTGTGCCCTTTGTAAGTTGAGAGCACCTGCCGCAACTCGAGAAAATCCAGGAGGTTCTCACCTCCAGGCGTGATGAGGCCCATTTCCGCTGAGGCGTCTCAAGGCTAATCACACATAACCTCTGAAACTTCCAAAGGGTCCTTCACACCCTGCTGCAACTTAAGAAGTTCCCAGATAAACCCATCTCCACTCGAGAGGAAGCACGAGAGTCCCGCCCACATCCAGAGGAGCCCCGTTTCCACCTCCTAGCTCGAGAGCAGGGATCCGTTCCCTGCGTGGTCGGGAAAGAATTCCCGGCGTTCCCGTCGCATCTCAAAAAGAGGCGCTCTCCACAGGAAAGGCGAGAGGAACTCCAGGGTGGTGCCACCATTCCCAGAGTGCCCCAGATATCTCAGTCCATTCCAGGGAAACCTGTTTTCCCTGCACTGCCTCAACTTTCAAGCCGAGGATCGACTCACACCACGGTGGCACGTGGGACAGCCCTGTGGGAAAGCCTCGTGTGAAAGCCTCATGGGAAAGCCCCGAGGGAAAGCCACTGATCCCTTGATCCTCGGAAGGGAAGCGTGACACTGCTGCTGCAATTCGGGAGGAAAGCACACGTGCATGCCCCTACTTGAGACGAGGACTGACTCCCCTGGGGAGACTCCGGAGGTACCCCAAGATCCATGTCAGCACTGGAGAGTAATCCTCACGTTCCGGCTCCGACTCCACACAAGGTCTTAAGCCCCGGCATGGACGGCAGAGAAATCCCGAGAGGCCCCCGAGCAACTCGCATGGGGACTGGCCTTTCCTGAGGCCACCAGAGCGGGTCCCTGAGGTCTCCGTCGTAAGACGAGAGGACCTGCCGCAACTAGAAACAATCCAGGAGGTTGTCCCCTCCAGGCGAGATGAGGCCCATTTCCGCTGAGGCGTCTCGAGGCTAATCACACCTAACCTCTGGAACTTCCAAAGGGTCCTTCACACCCTTGCTGCAACTCAAGAAGTTCCCCGACATTCCCGTCTCTACTCCAGAGTAAGCACGAGAGCCCGCCCACATCCAGAGGAGCCCCGTTTCCGCCTCCTAGCTCGAGAGGAGGGATCCTTTCCCTGCGTGGTCGGGAAAGAATTCCCGGCATTCCCGTCGCATCTCAAGAGGAGGCGCTCTCCACTGGAAGGCGAGAGGAACTCCCGGGTCTTGCCACCATTCCCAGAGTCCCGCAGATGTCTAAGTCCATTCCAGGGAAATCTGTTTTCCCTCGATTGCCGCGACTTTCAAGCCGAGGATCGACTCACACCACGGTGGCACGTGGGACAGCCCTGTGAGAAAGCCTTCTGGGAAAGCCTGGGAGAGCCTCAAGGGAAAGGCACAGATCCCTTGATCCAGGCGAAGGGAAGCGTGACACTGCTGCTACAGCTCGGGAGGAAAGCGCACGTGCATGCCCCCACTCGAGACGAGGACTGACTCCCCTGGGGAGACTCCAGAAATACCCCA
The DNA here is from genome assembly GCF_001704415.2 of Capra hircus. Taxonomy (NCBI): domain Eukaryota; kingdom Metazoa; phylum Chordata; class Mammalia; order Artiodactyla; family Bovidae; genus Capra; species Capra hircus. The sequence goes on from NW_017214521.1 coordinate 6,005, forward strand.
AGATCCATGTCAGCACTGGAGAGGAATCCTCAGTTTCCGGCACCGTCTCCACACAAGGTTTTAGGCCCCGGCATCGACGGGAGAAGAATCCCGAGAGGCCCCGAGCAACTCGCTTGGGGACTGGCCTTTCCTGAGGCCACCAGAGCGGGTCCCTGAGGTTCCCCGTCGTAAGTCGAGAGCACCTGCCGCAACTTTGAGAACATCCAGGAGGTTCTCCCCTCCAGGCGAGATGAGGCCCATTTCCGCTGAGGCGTCTCGAGGCTAATCACACCTAACCTTTGGAACTTCCAAAGGACCCTTCACACCCTTGCTGCAACTCAAGAAGTTCCCCGACATACCCGTCTCCACTCGAGAGGAAGCACCAGAGACCGGCCCACATCCAGAGGAGCCCCGTTTCCGCCTCCTAGCTCGAGAGGAGGATCCTTTCCCTGCGTGGTCGGGAAAGAATTCCGGGCGTTCCTGTCGCATCTCAAGAGGAGGTGGCCTCTCCACAGGAAAGGCCGAGAGGAACTCCAGGGTCGTGCCACCATTCCCAGAGTCCCCCAGATGTCTTAGTCCATTTCAGGGAAACCTGATTTCCCTGCACTGCCTCGAATTTCTAGCCGAGGATCGACTCACACCACGATGGCACATGGGACAGCACTGTGGAAAGCCTCGTGTGGAAAGCCTCGAGGGAAAGCCACAGATCCCTTGATCCACGCGAAGGGAAGCGTTGCACTGCTGCTACAGCTCGGGAGGAAAGCGCACGTTCATGCCCCCACACAAGACGACGACTAACTCCCCTGGGGAGACTTCAGAAGTACCCCAAGATCCATGTCAGCACTGGAGAGGAAACCTCAGGTTCCGGCACCGACTCCACACAGGGTCTTAGGCCCGGCATCGACGGGAGAGGAATCCCGAGAGGCCCCAGAGCAACTCGCAGGGGACTGGCCTTTCCTGAGGCCACCAGAGCGGTTCCCTGAGGTCCCCGTAGTAAGTCAAGAGCACCTGCCGCAACTCGAGAAAATCCAGGAGGTTCTCCCCTCAGGCGAGATGAGGCCCTTTTCCTCTGAGGCGTCTCGAGGCTAACCATACCTAACATCTGGAACTTCCAAAGGGTCCTTCACACCCTTGCTGCAACTCAAGAAGTTCCCGACATACCTGACTCCACTCGAGAGGAAGCACGAGAATCCGCCCACATCCAGAGGAGCCCCGTTTCCGCCTCATACCTCGAGGTCAGGTATCCTTTCCCTGCATGTTCGGGAAAGAATTCCCGGTGTTCCCGTCGCATCTCATGAGGAGGCGCTCTCCACAGGAAAGCGGAGGAACTCCAGGGTCATGCCACCATTCCAAGAGTCCCCAGATATCTCAGTCTGCCGGGGTCCAGCCCCGCTGGATCCAGGGAATTCGACGGGGACGGATGGACGCGTTGTCGTGGAAAGTCTTTTTTATTTATTAATGTAAGATTAGATTAAGAAATTATAGTGTAGTAAGAAGATTAACTGGAGGAAAAGGGCTGAATATCTTGGTTTACGTGGAAGGCCAATAAAATTCCAGACAAAGAATTTTCACATCTACGTTGGGCCACCAGCCCCTGCTTGAATATCTAAGGGTGCCTCACCTTAAGCTCCCTTTCGTGCAGGTCTTAACAGCCAGGCAAGTAAGTAGACTGGCGAGCCTCCGCGCCCCTGGTGGAGATTCAGCCTGAAGTTAAAGTAAAAAGCAGAGAGAAGGAAAGGGAGAGAAGAAAGAGAGAAAAAGACACGGGGGGAGCCTGAGTCTCAAGAAACCAGGCCGAGAGACTAGTTCGAGAAACTGGTCCGAGAAACTGGCCCCATCCTTTATTGTTCATAAAGCCTTTTATACTTTTGATAAAACATGGAGTTCAATGGGTAACACAAAATTATGTAGCGTTTGCACCCCAGACTCTTTCTGTACATCATTTTGTATACAAAAGGTCTCTGGTGATTTACATTATCTTCTGGCCAAGAGGCTTGTTAAACACTTTTTGGCTCTCTTCCTTAATGAATGTTATTTTGTTTCCTCTGAAGTGTTTTTCTTTAATCTGCATTTCCTTAAAGCATTAAAGTTACATCTCTATAAAACAAAGGTGCAGTGGTTTATAACAAAGAAGGTACTTAACTCAAAGATCTAATGTTCCTAATACCAGGTCTACTACTTGTTTTTTTAATACCAACTCTATCTAAAAATAAAGGATATGAAAATTTAGCAAGCAAGCATTGACCCAAAAAATGAAACTTTTAATCAGTCCTATTATAAAGATTTTGACTCCTCGGATGCCCCCTACATTCCTAGGATGCTTTAAGCTTCCTGTGCCTCCTGGGGAAAGGAGGCCTCAAACAATCACATGCCCAGCTGTACGAGTCCTGCAGGCAGGCTAGAAAGCATTCAGAGGGGTTTTTGGATTGAAACACTCTTTCAAATGCTGAAGACTAAAGCCCTGAATTGACTTTTTCCAGAAAATGTCAGAAGAGTGGAAAAGCAGAGCAAAAAAGCCGGCAGATTTTTGTGGGGTATGTGCGTAGGAACTTCCAGAGGGGTCCCTGAAGTCTGAACACACCATGCCTATGTCAGTTTTCTTCCTCATGACGTTTATCACGGACGGGAGTCCTCATACTGGCTCCCAGCATCAGTCCAATCCAGAGGAACCTGTTTTCCCTGCACTGCCTCGACTTTCACGCTGGATCAACTCACACCACGGTGGCACGAGGAAGCCCTGTGAGACAGCCTCGTGGAAAGCCTCCAGGGAAAGCCACAGATCCCTTGATCCACACGACGGGAAGCGTGACCCTGCTGCTACAGCTCGGGAGGAAAGCACACGTGCGTGCCCTCACTTGAGAGGAGGATTGACTCTCCAGGGGAGACTCCAGAAGAGCCCAATATCCAGTCAGCACTGCAGAGGAAACCTCAGGTTCCGGCCCCGAACCACACAAGTTGTTCGGCCCGGGCATCAACAGGAGACTTATCAAGAGAAGAACCCCCAGCATCTGGCATGGGGACTGGCCTTTGATGAAGCCACCAGAGCGGTCCCTGACTCCCCGTCGTAGTCGGAGCACCTGCCGCAACTCGAGAAAATCCAGGAGGTTCTCCCCTCCAGGCGAGATGAGGCCCATTTCCAATGAGGTGTCTCAGAGGCTAATTACATCTAATCTCTGGAACTTCCAAAGGGTCCTTCACACCTTGCTGCAACTCAAGAAGTTCCCCGACATTCCCATCTCCACTCGAGAGAAACACGAGGGTCCTGCCACATCCAGAGTAGCCCCGTTTCATCCTCCTAGCTAGAGATGAGGGATCCTTTCCCTGCTTGGTCACACGGTCGCTTTGGGCTCTCGAAAGATTCAGCGTCCCCAGATGTCTCAGTCCATTCCAGAGGATCTTGTTTTTACAGAGTGCCTAAACTTTCATGCGAGGATCGCCTCACACCACGGTGGCACGGGGGACAGCCCTGTGGGAAAGCCTCGTGGGAAAGCCTCTAGGAAAAGCCTAGAGGAAAAGCCACAGATCCATTGATCACGCGACGGAAGCATGACACTGCTGCTACAGCTCGGGAGGAAGGGCATGCGCATGCCCCCCACTCGAGACGAGGACTGATTCCCCTTGGGAGACTTCAGAAGTATCCAAAACATGTCAGCACTGGAGAGGAATACTCAGGTTCTGGCCCCCACTCCACACAAGGTCTTGGGCCCCGGCATCTACCGGTGAGGAATCCCGAGAGGCCCTCTAGCAACTCACATGGGAACTGGTCTTTCCTAAGGCCAACAGAACGGGTCCCTGAGGTCCCGTCGTAAGTCGAGAGCACCTGCCACAACTCGAGAAAATGAAGGAGATTCTCCCCTTCAGGCGAGATGAAGCCATTTCCACTGAGACGTCTCGAGGCTAATCACACCTAACCTCTGGAACTTCCAAAGGGTCCTTCACACCATAGCTGCAACTCAAGAAGTTCCACGAGAGACCCGTCGCCACTACATAGGAATCACCAGGGTACCACCCCACATCCAGAGGAGCCCCAATTCCCCCTCCTAGCTCAATGTGAGGGATCCTTTCCCTGATTGGCCGGGAAAGAATTCCTGTCGTACCTGTCGCATCTCAAGAGGAGGCCACGCTCCACAAGAAAGTGAGAGGAACTCCAGGGGTTCCACCATTCCAAGAGTCCCCAGATGTCTCAGTCCTTTCCAGAGGAACTTGTTTACCCTGCACTGCCTCGACGTTCACGCGGAGGACCGACACCACACGATGGTGGCACGTGGGACAGCCCTGTGGGAAAGCCTCGTGGGAAAGCCTCGAGGGAAAACAAGAAACCCTTGATCAACCCAACGGGAAAATTGACTCTGCTCCTAATGCTCGGAGAAAAGCGCACGCGCATGCCCCATTGGAGACGAAGATGACTCCCCTGTGGAGACTCCAGTAGTACCCCAAGATCCATGTTAGCACTGGAGAGGAAACCTCAGGTTCGGGCACCGACTCCAAACAAGGTCTTAGGCCCCGTCATCGACCGGAGAGGAATCCCGAGAGGCCCCTTAGCAACTCGCAAGTCGACTGGCATTTCCTGAGTGGACCAGAGCGGGTTACATAAGTCCCGGTCGTAACTGGAGAGCACCTGCTGAAACTCGAGAAAATCCAGGAGGTTCTCCCCTGCAGGCGAGATGAGGCCCATTTCCGCTGAGGCGTCTCGAGTCTAATCACACCTAACCTCTGGAACTTCCAAAGGGTCCATCACACCCTTGCTGCAACTCAAGAAGTTCACCGACATACCGTCTCCACACGAGAGGAAGCACCAGAGACCCGCCCACATCCAGAGGAGCCCCGTTTCCGCCTCCTAGCTCGAGAGAGGGATCCTTTCCCTGCGTAGACAGGAAAGAATTCCTGGCGTTCCTGGCGCATCTCAAGAGGAGGCGCTCTCCACAGGAAAGGCGAGAGGAACTCCAGGTCGTGCCACCATTCCCAGAGTCCCCAAGATGTCTCAGTCCATTCCAGGGAAAACTGTTTTCCTGGCACTGCCTCCACTTTCAAGCCGAGGATCGACTCACACCACGGTTGCACGAGGGAAAGCCCTGTGGGAAAGCCTCGTGGAAAGCGTCGTGGTAAACCCTCGAGGGAAAGCCACTGATCCCTTGTTCCACGCGAAGGGAAGCGTGACAATGCTGCTAGAGCTCGGGAGGAAAGCGCACGTGCATACCCAAACTCGAGACCAGGACTGACTCCCCTGGGGGAGACTCCAGAAGTACCCCAAGATCCATGTCAGCACTGGAGAGGAATCCTCAGGTTCCAGCACCGACTCCACACAAGGTCTTAGGCCCCGGCATCGTCGGGAGAGGAATCCCGAGAGGCCCCGAGCAACTCGCATGGGGACTGGCCTTTCCTAAGGCCAACAGAGCGGGTCCCTATTGTGCCCTTTGTAAGTTGAGAGAGCACCTGCCGCAACTCGAGAAAATCCAGGAGGTTCTCACCTCCAGGCGTGATGAGGCCCATTTCCGCTGAGGCGTCTCAAGGCTAATCACACCTAACCTTTGGAACTTCCAAAGGACCCTTCACACCCTTGCTGCAACTCAAGAAGTTCCCGACATACCCGTCTCCACTCGAGAGGAAGCACCAGAGACCCGGCCCACATCCAGAGGAGCCCCGTTTCCGCCTCCTAGCTCGAGAGGAGGGATCCTTTCCCTGCGTGGTCGGGAAAGAATTCCGGGCGTTCCTGTCGCATCTCAAGAGGAGGTGCTCTCCACAGGAAAGGCGAGAGGAACTCCAGGGTCGTGCCACCATTCCCAGAGTCCCCCAGATGTCTTAGTCCATTTCAGGGAAACCTGATTTCCCTGCACTGCCTCGAATTTCTAGCCGAGGATCGACTCACACCACGATGGCACATGGGACAGCACTGTGGGAAAGCCTCGTGGGAAAGCCTCGAGGGAAAGCCACAGATCCCTTGATCCACGCGAAGGGAAGCGTTGCACTGCTGCTACAGCTCCGGGAGGAAAGCGCACGTTCATGCCCCCACACAAGACGACGACTAACTCCCCTGGGGAGACTTCAGAAGTACCCAAGATCCATGTCAGCACTGGAGAGGAAACCTCAGGTTCCGGCACCGACTCCACACAGGGTCTTAGGCCCCGGCATCGACGGGAGAGGAATCCGAGAGGCCCAGAGCAACTCGCATGGGGACTGGCCTTTCCTGAGGCCACCAGAGCGGTTCCCTGAGGTCCCCGTAGTAAGTCAAGAGCACCTGCCGCAACTCGAGAAAATCCAGGAGGTTCTCCCCTCCAGGCGAGATGAGGCCCTTTTCCTCTGAGGCGTCTCGAGGCTAACCATACCTAACATCTGGAACTTCCAAAGGGTCCTTCACACCCTTGCTGCAACTCAAGAAGTTCCCCGACATACCTGACTCCACTCGAGAGGAAGCACGAGAATCCCGCCCACATCCAGAGGAGCCCCGTTTCCGCCTCATACCTCGAGGTCAGGTATCCTTTCCCTGCATGTTCGGGGAAAGAATTCCCGGTGTTCCCGTCGCATCTCATGAGGAGGCGCGCTCTCCACAGGAAAGGCGGAGGAACTCCAGGGTCATGCCACCATTCCAAGAGTCCCCCAGATATCTCAGTCTGCCGGGTCCAGCCCCGCTGGATCCAGGGAATTCGACGGACGGATGGACGGCGTTGTCGTGGAAAGTCTCTTTTTTATTTATTAATGTAAGATTAGATTAAGAAATTATAGTGTAGTAAGAAGATTAACTGGAGGAAAAGGGCTGAATATCTTGGTTTACGTGGAAGGCCAATAAAATTCCAGACAAAGAATTTTCACCATCTACGTTTGGGCCACCAGCCCCTGCTTTGAATATCTAAGGGTGCCTCACCTTAAGCTCCCTTTCGTGCAGGTCTTAACAGCCAGGCAAGTAAGTAGACCTGGCGAGCCTCCGCGCCCCTGGTGGAGATTCAGCCTGAAGTTAAAGTAAAAAGCAGAGAGAAGGAAAGGAGAGAAGAAGAAAAGAGAAAAAGACACGGGGGGAGCCTGAGTCTCAAGAAACCAGGCCGAGAGACTAGTTCGAGAAACTGGTCGAGAAACTGGCCCCATCCTTTATTGTTCATAAAGCCTTTTATACTTTTGATAAAACATGGAGTTCAATGGGTAACACAAAATTATGTAGCGTTTGCACCCCAGACTCTTTCTGTACATCATTTTGTATACAAAAGGTCTCTGGTGATTTACATTATCTTCTGGCCAAGAGGCTTGTTAAACACTTTTTGGCTCTCTTCCTTAATGAATGTTAATTTTGTTTCCTCTGAAGTGTTTTTCTTTAATCTGCATTTCCTTAAAGCATTAAAGTTACATCTCTATAAAACAAAGGTGCAGTGGGTTATAACAAAGAAGGTACTTAACTCAAAGATCTAATGTTCCTAATACCAGGTCTACTACTTGTTTTTTTAATATACCAACTCTATCTAAAAATAAAGGATATGAAAATTAGCAGCAAGCATTGACCCAAAAAATGAAACTTTTAATCAGTCCTATTATAAAGATTTTGACTCCTCGGATGCCCCTACATTCCTAGGATGCTTTAAGCTTCCTGTGCCTCCTGGGGAAAGGAGGCCTCAAACAATCACATGCCCAGCTGTACGAGTCCTGCAGGCAGCTAGAAAGCATTCAGAGGGGTTTTTGGATTGAAACACTCTTTCAAATGCTGAAGACTAAAGCCCTGAATTGACTTTTCCAGAAAATGTCAGAAGAGTGGAAAAGCAGAGAAAAAAGCCGGCAGATTTTTGTTGGGGTATGTGCGTAGGAACTTCCAGAGGGGTCCCTGAAGTCTGAACACACCATGCCTATGTCAGTTTTCTTCCTCATGACGTTATCACGGACGGGAGTCCTCATACTGGCTCCAGCATCAGTCCAATCCAGAGAACCTGTTTTCCCTGCACTGCCTCGACTTTCACGCTGAGGATCAACTCACACCACGGTGGCACGAGGAAAGCCCTGTGAGACAGCCTCGTGGGGGAAAGCCTCCAGGGAAAGCCACAGATCCCTTGATCCACACGACGGGAAGCGTGACCCTGCTGCTACAGCTCGGGAGGAAAGCACACGTGCGTGCCCTCACTTGAGAGGAGGATTGACTCTCCAGGGGAGACTCCAGAAGAGCCCCAATATCCATGTCAGCACTGCAGAGGAAACCTCAGGTTCGGCCCCGAACCACACAAGTTGTTCGGCCCGGGCATCAACAGGAGAGTTATCAAGAGAAGCCCCCAGCATCTGGCATGGGGACTGGCCTTTGATGAAGCCACCAGAGCGGGTCCCTGACGTCCCCGTCGTAAGTCGGGAGCACCTGCCGCAACTCGAGAAAATCCAGGAGGTTCTCCCTCCAGGCGAGATGAGGCCCATTTCCAATGAGGTGTCTCGAGGCTAATTACATCTAATCTCTGGAACTTCCAAAGGGTCCTTCACACCCTTGCTGCAACTCAAGAAGTTCCCCGACATTCCCATCTCCACTCGAGAGGAAACACGAGGGTCCTGCCCACATCCAGAGTAGCCCCGTTTCATCCTCCTCCTAGCTAGAGATGAGGGATCCTTTCCCTGCTTGGTCGGGAAAGAACTTCCGGCATTCCGTCGCATCTCAGGTGGAGGCGCTCTCCACAGGAAGGGAGAG
>NW_017214522.1:0-14624 GCF_001704415.2 Capra hircus
CAGATGTGAACTTTTTCCTGACCCTCGCAGGGAAAGGATGCAACCTCTCGAGCTAGGAGGCGGAAACGTGGCTCTCTTGATATCGGCGGGACTTTCCTGCTTCCTCTCGAGTGGAGACGGGTATGTCGGGGAACTTCTTGAGTTGAAGCAAGGGTGTGAAGGACCCTTTGGAAGTTCCAGAGGTTAGGTGTGATTTTCCTGGAGACGCCTCAGCGGAAATGGGCCTCATCTCGCCTGGAGGGGAGAACCTCCTGGATTTTCTCGAATTGCGGCAGGTGCTCTCGACTTACGACTGGGACCTCAGGGACCCGCTCTTGTGGCCTCAGGAAAGGCCAGTCCCCATGTGAGTTGCTCGTGGGCCTCTCGGATTCCTCTCCCTCGATGCGGGGCCTAAGACCTTGTGTGGAGTCAGTCCGGGAACGTGAGGATTCCTCTGCAGTGCCGACATGGATCTTCGGGGTCTTCTGAAGTCTCCCCAGAGGCGTATGTCCTCGTCTCGAGTGGGGCATGCACGTGCGCTTTCCTCCGACCTGTAGCAGCAGTGTCACGGTTCCCTTCGCTTGGATCAAGGGATCAGGGCTTTCCCTCGAGGCTTTCCCATGAGGCTTTCCACGAGCTTTCCCACAGGGCTTTTCCACGTGCCCTTGTGGTGTGAGTCGATCCTCAGCTTGAAAGTGGAGGCAGTGCAGGGAAAACAGGTTTCCCTGGAATGGACTGAGACATCTGGGGACTCTGGGAATGGGGCCTGATACTTGAGTTCCTCTCGCCTTTACTGTGGAGAGCGCCTCCTCTTGAGATGAGACGGGAACGCTAGGAATTCTTTCAGGACCACGCAGGGAAAGGATCCCTCCTCTCGAGCTAGCAGGCGGGAAACGGGGCCACTCTGGATACGGGCGGGACGCTCGGGTTCCTCTTGAGTGGAGACGGGTATGTCGGGGAACTTCTTGAGTTACAGCAAGGGTGTGAAGGACCCTTTCGAAGTTCGAGAGTTTAAGTGTGATTACCCCCTAGTTGCCTCAGCCGAAATGGGCCTCATCTCGCCTGGAGGGGAGAACCTCCTGGATTTTCTCGACTTGCGGCAGGTGCTCTCGACTTACGACGAGGGCCTCAGGGACCCGCTCTGGTGGCCTCAGGAAAGGCCAGTCCCATGCGAGTTTCTCCGGGCCTCTCGGGATTCCTCTCCGTCGATGCCGGGGCCTAAGACCTTGTGTGGAGTCGGTGCCGGAACCTGAGGATTCCTCTCCAGTGCTGACATGGATCTTGGCGTCCTTAAAGGCGAGATGAGGCCATTTGCGCTGAGGCGTCTGGAGGCTAATCACACCTATCCTCTGGAACTTCCAAAGGTCCTTCACACCCTTGCTGCAACTCAAGAAGTTCTCCGACATACCCGCTCCACTCGAGAGTATCAGATCTTCCCGCCACTTTCAGAGGAGCACCGTTTCCACCTCATAGCTCGAGAGGAGGGATCCTTTACCTGCGTGGTCTGTAAAGCATTCCCGGCGTTCCAGTCGCATCTCAAGAGGAGGCCCTCTCCACAGGAAAGGCGAGAGAAACTCCAGGGTCGTTCCACCATTCCCAGAGTCCCCCAGATATCTCTGTCAATTCGAGGGAAACCTGTTTTCCGTCCACTGCCTCGACTTTCAAGCCGAGGATCGACTCACACCACGGTGGCACGTGGGACAGCCCTGAGGAAAATCCTCGAGGGAAAGCCTCATTGGAAAGCCTCGAGGGAAAGCTGCAGATCCCTTGATACACGCTATCGGAAGTGTGACACTGCTTCCACAGATCGGGAGGAAATTGAACGTGCATGCCCCACTCGAGACTAGGACTGACTAACCCGGGGAGACTCCAGAAGTACCCCATGATCCATGTCAGCACTGGAGAGGAATCCTCACGTTCCGGCACCGACTCCACACAAGGTCTTAGGCCCCGGCATCGACGGGAGAGGAAACCCAAGAGGCCCCCGAGCAACTCGCATGGGGACTGGCCTTTCCTGAGGCCACCAGATCGGGTCCCTGAAGTCCCCGTCGTAAGTCGACAGCACCTGCCGCAACTCGAGAAAATCCAGGAGGTTCTCCCTCCAGGCGAGATGAGGCCCATTTCCGCTGTGCGTCTCAAGGTTAATCACACATAACCTCTGGAACTTCCAAAGGGTCCTTCACACCCTCGCTGCAACTCAAGAAGTTCCTGGACATACCCGTCTTCACTCGAGAGGAAGCACGAGAGTCCGCCCACATCCAGAGGAGCCCCGTTTCCGCCTCCTAGCTCGAGAGGAGGGATCCTTTCCCTGCGTGTTCGGGAAAGAATTGCCGGCGTTCCGTCTCATCTCAAGAGGAGGCGCTCTCCACAGGAAAGGCGAGAGGAACTCCAGGGTCATGCCACCATTCCAGAGTCCCCCAAATGTCTCAGTCCATTCCAGGGAAACCTGTTTTCCCTGCACTGCCTCGACTTTCAAGCCGAGGATCAACTCACACCACGGAGCACGTGGGACAGCCCTGTGGGAAACCCTCGAGGAAAGCCTCGATGGAACGCCACAGATTCCATGATCCACTCGAAGGAAAGCGTGACACTGCTGCTACAGCTCGGGAGGAAAGCGCACGTGCATGCCCCCACTCGAGACGAGGACTGACTCCCCTGGGGAGACTCCACAAGTACCCAAGATCCACGTCAGCACTGGAGAGGAATCCTCAGGTTCGGCTCCGACTCCACACAAGGTCTTCCCCGGCATCGACGGGAGAGGAATCCGAGAGGCCCCGGCAACTTTCATGGGCGCCTTTCCTGAGGCCACCAGAACGGGTCCCTGAGGTCCCGTCTTAGGTCCAGAGCACCTGCCGCAACTCGAGTAAATCTAGGAGGTTCTCCCTCCAGGCGAGATGAGGCCCATTTCCGCTGCGGCATCTCGAGGCTAATCACACCTAACCTCTGGAACGTCCAAAGGGTCCTTCACACCCATGCTGCAACTCAAGAATTTCCCGACATACCCGTCTCCACTCGAGAGGAAGCACGAGAGTCCCGCCCATCCAGAGGAGCCCCGTTTCCGCCTCCTAGCTCGAGAGGAGGGATCCTTTCCTGCGTGGTCGGGAAAGAATTCCCGGCATTCCTGTCGCATCTCAAGAGGAGGCGCTCTCCACAGGAACCGCGAGAGGAACTGCATTATCGTGCCACCATTCCCAGAGTCCCCAGATGTCTCAGTCCATTCCAGGGAAACCTGTTTTCCCTGCACTGCCTCGACTTTCAAGCCGAGGATCGACTCACACCACGGTGGCACGTGGGACAGCCCTGTGGGAAAGCCTCGTGGGAAAGCCTCGAGGGAAAGCCACAGATCCGTTGTTCTACGCGAAGGGAAGCGTGACACTGCTGCTACAGCTCGGGAGGAAATTGCACGTGCATGCCCCCACTAGTAACGAGGACTGACTGCCCTGGGGAGACTCAAGAAGTATCCCAAGATCCATGTCAGCACTGGAGAGGACTCCTCAGCTTCTGGCACCGACTCTACACAAGGTCTTAGGCCCCGGCATCGACGGGAGAGGAATCCGAGAGGCCCCTGAGCAACTCGCATGGGGACTGGCCTTTCCTGAGGCCACCAGAGCGGGTCCCTGAGGTCCCGTCGTAAGTCGAGAGCACCTGCCGCAACTCGAGAAAATCCAGGAGGTTCTCCCTTCCAGGAGAGATGAGGCCCCTTTCCGCTGAGACATCTCAAGGCTAATCACGCCTCACCACTGGAACTTCCAAAGGGTCCTTCACACCCTTGCTGCAACTCAAGAAGTTCCCGACATACCCGTCTCCACTCGAGAGGAAGCACGAGGTCCGCCCACATCCAGAGGAGCCCCGTTTCCGCCTCCTAGCTCGAGAGAAGGGATCCTTTCCCTGCGTGTACGGGAAAGAATTTCCGGCGTTCCCGTCGCATCTCAAGAGGAGGCGCTCTCCACAGGAAAGTCGAGAGGAACTCCAGGGTCGTGCCACCATACCCAAAGTCCCCCTGATGTCTCAGTCCTTTCCAGGGAAACCTGTTTTCCATGCTTTCCCTGCACTGCCACGGCATTCAAGCTGAGGATCGACTCACACCACGGTGGCACGTGGAACAACCCTGTGGGAAAGCCTCATGGGAAGGCCTCGTGGGAAAGCCTACAGGGAAAGCCACAGATCCCTTGATCCACACGAAGGGAAGCGTGACGCTGCTGCTACAGCTCGGGAGAAAGCGCACGTGCATGCCCCCACTTGAGACGAGGACTGACTCCCTGGGGAGACTCCAGAAGTATCCCAAGATCCATGTCAGCACTGGAGAGGAACCCTCAGATTCCGGCACCGACTCCACACAAGGTCTTAGGCCCGAATCGACGGGAGAGGAATCTCGAGAGGCCCCCGAGCAACTCGCATGGGGACTGGCCTTTCCTGAGGCCACCAGAGCGGGTCCCTGAGGTCCCCGTCATAAGTCGAGAGCACCTGCCGCAGCTCGAGAAAATCCAGGAGGTTCTCCCCTCCAGGCGAGATGAGGCCCATTCCGCTGAGGCGTCTCTAGGCTAATCACACCTAACCTCTGGAAATTCCAAAGGGTCCTTCACACCCTTGCTGCAACTCAAGAAGTTCCCCGACATACCCGTCTCCACTCGAGAGGAAGCACGAGAGTCCCGCCCACATCCAGAGAAGCCCGTTTCCGCCTCCTAGCTCGAGAGAGGGATCATTTCCAGCGTGTTCGGAAGAATTCCCGGCGTTCCCGTCACATCTCAAGAGAGGCGCTTTCGGCAGGAAAGGCGAGAGGAACTCCAGGGTCGTGCCACCATTCCCAGAGTTCCCCAGATGTCTCAGTCCATTCCAGGGAAACCTGTTTTCCCTGCACTGCCTCGACTTTCAAGCTGATTATCGACTCACACCATGGTGGCACGTGGGACAGCCCTGTGGGAAAGCCTCGTGGAAAAACCTCGTGGAAAAGCCTCGAGGGAAAGCCACATATCCCTTGATCTACGCGAAGGGAAGCATGACACCCTGCTACAGCTCGGGAGGAAACGCACGTGCATGCCCCCACACGAGACGAGGACTGACTCCCCTGGGGAGACTCCAGAAGTGCCCCAAGATCCATGTCAGCACAGAACAGGAATCCTCAAGTTCCGGCACCAATTCCACAGAAGGTTTAGGCCCTGGCACCGACGGGAGAGAAATCCCGAGAGGCCCCGAGCAACTCGCATGGGGAGTGGCCTTTCCTGAGGCCACCAGAGCGGGTCCCTGAGGTCCCCGTCGTAAGTCGAGAGCACCTGCCGCAACTCGAGAAATTCCAGGAGGTTCTCCCCTCCAGGCTAGATGAGGCCCATTTCCGCTGAGGCGTCTCGAGGCTAATCACACCAAACCTCTGGAACTTCCAAAGGGTCCTTCACACCCTTGCTGCAACTCAAGAAGTTCCCCGACATACCCGTCTCCACTCGAGAGGAAGCACGAGAGTCCCTCCCACATTCAGAGGAGCCTCGTTTTCGCCTCCTAGGTCGAGAGGAGGGATCCTTTCCCTGCGTGGTCGGGAAAGAATTCCTGGCGTTCCCGTCGCATCTCAAGAAGAGGCGCTTTCCACAGGAAAGGCGAGAGGAACTCCAGGGTCGTGCCACCATTCCCAGAGTCTCCCAGATGTCTCGGTCCATTCCAGGGAAACTTGTTTTCCCTTCACTGCCTGGACTTTCAAGCCGAGGATCGACTCACACCAAGGTGGCACGTGGGACAGCCCTGTGGGAAAGCCTCATGGGAAAGCCTCGTGGGAAAGCCTCGAGGGAAAGCCACAGATCCCTTGTTCCACGCGAAGGGAAGCGTGACACTGCTGCTACAGCTCGGGAGGAAATTGCACGTGCATGCCCCCACTCGTAACGAGGACTGACTGCCCTGGGGAGACTCAAGAAGTATCCCAAGATCCATGTCAGCACTGGAGAGGACTCCTCAGTTTCTGGCACCGACTCCACACAAGGTCTTAGGCCCCAGCATCGACGGGAGAGGAATCCCGAGAGGCCCCTGCGCAACTCGCATGGGGACTGGCCTTTCCTGAGGCCCCAGAGCGGGTCCCTGAGGTCCCCGTCGTAAGTCGAGAGCACCTGCCGCAACTCGAGAAAATCCAGGAGGTTCTCCCTTCCAGGAGAGATGAGGCCCCTTTCTGCTGAGACATCTCAAGGCTAATCACGCCTAACCACTGGAACTTCCAAAGGGTCCTTCACACCCTTGCTGCAACTCAAGAAGTTCCCCGACATACCCGTCTCCACTCGAGAGGAAGCACGAGGTCCCGCCCACATCCAGAGGAGCCCCGTTTCCGCCTCCTAGCTCGAGAGAAGGGATCCTTTCCCTGCGTGTTCTGGATGAATTCCCGGCGTTCCCGTCGCATCTCAAGAGGAGGCGCTCTCCACAGGAAAGGCGAGAGGAACTCCAGGGTCGTGCCACCATTCCCAGAGTCCCAGATGTCTCAGTCCATTCCAGGGAAACCTGTTTTCCCTGCACTGCCTCACTTTCATGCCGAGGATCGACTCACACAATGGTGGCACGTGGGACAGCCCTGTGGGAAAGCTCGTGGAAAAGCCTCGTGGGAAAGCCTCGAGGGAAAGCCAATCCCTTGATCTACGCGAAGGGAAGCATGACACCGCTGCTACAGCTCGGGAGGAAACGCACGTGCATGCCCCACACGAGACGAGGACTGACTCCCCTGGGGAGACTCCAGAAGTCCCAAGATCCATGTCAGCACAGAAGGAATCCTCAGTTCCGGCCGGATTCCACAGAAGGTTTAGGCCGGCACCGACGGGAGAGAAATCCCGAGAGAGCAACTCGCATGGGGAGTGGCCTTTCCTGAGGCCACCAGAGCGGTCCCTGGTCCCCCGTCGTAAGTCGAGAGCACCTGCCGCAACTCGAGAAATTCCAGGAGGTTCTCCCCTCCAGGCTAGATGAGGCCCATTTCCGCTGAGGCGTCTCGAGGCTAATCACACAAACCTCTGGAACTTCCAAAGGGTCCTTCACACCCTTGCTGCAACTCAAGAAGTTCCCCGACATACCCGTTCCACTCGAGAGGAAGCGCGAGAGTCCCCACATCAGAGGAGCCTCGTTTTCGCCTCCTAGGTCGAGAGGAGGGATCCTTTCCCTGCGTGGTCGGGAAAGAATTCCTGGCGTTCCGTCGCATCTCAAGAAGAGGCGCTTTCCACAGGAAAGGCGAGAGGAACTCCAGGGTCGTGCCACCATTCCAGAGTCCCCAGATGTCTCGGTCCATTCCAGGGAAACTTGTTTTCCCTTCACTGCCTGGACTTTCAAGCCGAGGATCGACTCACACCAAGGTGGCACGTGGGACAGCCCTGTGGGAAAGCCTCATGGGAAAGCCTCAAAGCCTCGAGGGAAAGCCACAGATCCCTTGTTCCACGCGAAGGGAAGCGTGACACTGCTGCTACAGCAGGAAATCACGTGCATGCCCCACTCGTAACGAGGACTGACTGCCCTGGGGAGACTCAAGAAGTAAGATCCATGTCAGCACTGGAGAGGAATCCACACAAGGTCTTAGGCCTCGACGGTCTTCGCATGGGGACAGGTCCCTGAGGTCCAAGTCGTCGAGAAAATCCAGGAGGTTCAGGAGAGATGAGGCCCAGTCTCAAGGGGGAACTTCCAAAGGGTCCTTCTTGCTGCAACTCAAGAAGTTCCCGACATGTCTTTAGCTCGATCCTTTATGAAATCTCAAGAGGAACAGGAAAGGCGAGAGGAACTCCAGGGTCGTGCCACCATTCCAGAGTCCCGCAGAGGCTCACTCCATTCCAGGGAAACTGGCCGAGGATCGACTCAGGTGGCAAACCCCTGTGGGAAAGAAAAAGCCTCGTCAGATCCCTTGATTCAAAGGAAACACTCGTAACGAGGACTGACTACCCTGGGGAGACTCCAGAAGAATCCAAGATCCATGTCAGCACTGGAGAGGAATCCTCAGGTTTTCTTAGGTCGTCTTCGCACGGAGAAGTGAAAATCTTCGAGAAAAAAGGCTAGATGAGGCTGAGGCGACTCGAGGGGAGGGTCCTTCTTGCTGCAACTCAAGAAGTTCCCCGACATTTGTCCACTCGAGAGAAGCGCGAGCGTCCCTTGCACATCCAGAGGAGAGCTCGAGATGAGGGATCCTTTCAAAGAATTCCCCCGTCCATCTCAAGAGGAAGCGCTCTCCACAGGAAAGGCGAGAGGAACTCCAGGGTCGTGCCAGAGTCCCCCAGAGGACTGAGTCCATTCCAAAGGAAACTCTTTTACCTGCACTGCCTTGACTGTCATCGACTCACACCACGGTGCTGTGTGTTAGCCTCGTGGGAAAGCCTCATGGGAAATCCTACAGGGAAAGCTCCCTTGATCCACCCGTCGGGTAGCATGACACTGCTGGGAGGAAAGCCCACGTGCATTTCCCACTCGAGACGAGGACTGACTCCCCTGGGGAGAGTCCAGAAGTACCTCCACGTCAGCACTGGAGAGGAATCCTCAGTTTCCGGTCCCAACTCAACACAAGGTCTTCGACTCGGGAAATGCAAGCATTTAAAAGATCTCTCCTTCAGAATGTGGGCGGGTCCTTTGAGTGTAGACGGGTGTGTCGGGAAAGCTCTTGAGTTGCAGCAAGTGTGTGAAGGAACCATTGGAAGTTCCAGAGGTTAGGTGTGCTTAGCCTCTAGATGCGTCAGTGGAAATAGGCCTCATTTTGCTGTAGGGGAGAACCTCCTGGATTTTCTCGAGTTACGGCAGGTGCTCTCGAATTACGACGGGGACCTCAGGGACCCGGTCTCGTGGCCTCAGGAAAGGCCAGTCCCCATGCAAGTTGCCAGGGGGACTCTCGGATTCCTCTTGGGTCGATGCCGGGGCCTAAGACCTTGTGTGGAGTCGAGGCCGGATCCTGAGGATTCCTCTCCAGTGCTGACATGGTTCTTGGGGTACTTCTGGAGTCTCCCCAGGGAAGTCAGTCCTCGTCTCGAGTGTGGGCATGCACGTGCGCTTTCCTCCCGAGCTGTAGCAGCAGTGTCACGCTTCCTAACGCGTGGTCAAGGGATCTGTAGCTTTCACTCAAGTCTTTCCTTCAAGGCTTTCCCAAGAGTCTTTCCCACAGGGCTGTCCCACCTGCCACCAGGGTGTGAGTCGATCCTCGGCTTGAAAGTCGAGGCAGTGCAGGGAAAACATGTTCCTCTGGAATGGACTGAGACATCTGGGGGACTCTTGGAATGGTGGTACGACCCTGGAGTTCCGCTCGCCTTTCCTGTGGAGAGCGCCTCCTCTTGAGATGGGACGGGAACGCCGGGAATTCTTTCCCGACCAAGCAGGGAAAGGATCCGTCATCTCGAGGTCCGAGGCATAAACGGGGCTCCTCTGGATGTGGGCGGGACCCTCGTGCTTCCTCTGGAGTGGAGACGGTATGTCGGGGAACTTCTTGAGTTTCAGCAAGGTTGTTAAGGAACCTTTGGAATTTCCAGAGTTTAGGTGTGATTAGCCTCGAGAGCCTCAGCGGAAATTGGCCTCATCTTGCCTGGTGGGGAGAACCTCCTGGATTTTCTCGAATTGTGGCAGGTGTTCTCAACGTTCGCTGGGACCTCAGGGACCCGCTCTGGTGGCGTCAGGAAAGGCCAGTTCCCATCCGAGTGGCTACGGGGCCTCTCGGGATTCCTCTCCCGTCGATGGTGGGGCCTAAGACCTTGTGTGAAGTCGAGGCCGGTACCTGAGGATTCCTCTCCCGTGCTGACATGGTTCTTGGGGTACTTCTTGAGTCTCCCCAGGGGTGTCAGTCCTCTTCTCAGCGGGATCATGCAAGAACGCTTACCTCCCGAGCTGCAGTAGCAGTGTCACTCTGCCCGTCGCGTGGATCAAGAGATCTGTGTCTTTCCCTCGAGGTATTTCCCACGGGGCTTTCCCTCGAGGCTTTCCCACGAGGCTTTCCCACATCGCTGTCCCACGTGCCACCGTGGTGCCAGTCGATCCTCGGCGTGAAAATCAAGGCAGTGCAGGGAAAACAGGTTCCTCTGGAATGGACTGAGACATCTGGGGGACTCTTGGAATTGTGGCACGACCCTGGAATTCCTCTCGCCTTTCCTGTGGAGAGCGCCTCTTCTTGAGATTCGGTGGGAACGCCGGGAATTCTTTCCCGACCAAGCAGGGAAAGTGCCGTGGTCCAGCCCCGGTGGATCCAGGGTGATTCGAAGGTGGGGACGTAGTCGTCGTCTTTGGAAATATACATATTTAATCCAGATATAAAGAGATTAGAAATGGATAGTGTAGTAGGAAGATTATTGGAGAAAAAGAGGCTGAATAACTTGGATTACGTGGAATAACATCCATCCTCCAGTAGAGAATTCAGCCAGAAAACGGGAGCAAAAAGAAGCGACATGGGGGAATCAGTCTTTCCGCGAAACTGATCTGATTTCTTTATTTTGGTTTTGCTTGTATACCTCTGTTACACATAGGGATGAATACAGAGTCACGCAGGAGTCGGCATCCTGACCTTTATCAAAATCAGGTGCTTCACATAAAT
This sequence comes from Capra hircus, assembly GCF_001704415.2. NCBI lineage: Eukaryota > Metazoa > Chordata > Mammalia > Artiodactyla > Bovidae > Capra > Capra hircus. The sequence goes on from NW_017214522.1 coordinate 10,478, forward strand.
GATATAAAAAAAAGGTCTTAGGGATCTTACATCATCTTCTGGCCATGAATGAGACCTGCTGACATTTTTATGATCTTTCTTTCTGATAACCAAATAAACTTATTTCTTCCAAGGTGTTTTTTCTTAAACCAGGCACACACCTCCAAATAAAGTTACATTCCTATAGGGTGAGGGTGTAGTGAGTTACAATCAAGAAAGGAATTATTTAACCAAGGTTAACATGATTAGTCTTAAAGGTTGAATTCTTATTTCTCCTATATGCTTAAAGGTTAATACTTATTTCTCCTATATACTAGTTATATTCATTATAAGGGTAGGAACATGGAGATTTATCAGCAAACATCAGCCTAACAAATGAAAATCCTTTCATCAATTCTCCCCTTAAGATCTATTTAGTCTTAAGATATATAAAGTTACATTCTACATAGAAAGGACACAGTGATATATAACAAAGTACAGTGATCTATTACAAAAGTGAAAATCCATTAACTCAAAAAGTCTAGTATTGCTAACATCAAAACTGCTATATTTCTTTGCTATATTCCAAATACATTGATTAATATATTCCCAAGTGCCTAAGGATATGGAGGCCTGGTGGCAATCATTGACTCAACAAGAAGAAAAAGTCCTATGCTAATTAAGACTCTCAAAATACTCCAAAACTCTCTGTGCTGTTTACAGTTGAGAGGTAGTAAACAATCTTGTGCCTAGTGGCAGCAGTATGGATAATCCTGTCACACAAGCTGGTCTGTCAGCAGAGAGTTTGACCTAAAATATCCTTGTCCCACCCAGAGCAGGGAATTAGCAGCAATTTTTGACACAACAAATGAAGAACCCTTCACCAATATAATTCCTAACCAACTATATAATAATTTTCTAACTCCCAAAATAATTTGCCTTTAGTAAGTCTAAAACATCTCATGCCTCTCAGGTTGGGAGGCTGTAAACAATCACATGTGGCCGGACAAACCTATAAAGGTGGGCTAGATAACCTTCAGAGGAGTCGGCAAGCTGAAACACTCTTGTCATGCCCAAGAATATTTATTGCCTTGAGCTGCACGTTTACTTCTTCTCCGAGAGAAACAGTTATGGGGAGAGCCCCGTAAAGTCAGAAGTGTAGGTGAGAGCATAAAACAGACTCTGGTTTTGGGGTTCGATGCTCGGGAACAGGGGTTACCTGAGGCTTGAGCACGCCTTTGGCATGCAAGCCTCCTTCTCATGACCTTTGCGATAGGCGGAATTCCTCACGCTGGCCCCCGGAGGAAAGGATCCCTCATCTCGAGCGACGAGGCGGAAACGCGCCTCCTGTGGATGTGGGGGGACCATCTTGCTTATTCTCGAGTGGAGACGGGTATGTCGGGGAACATATTGAGTTGCAGCAAGGGTGTAAAGTACCTTTTGGAAGTTCCAGAGGTTAGGTGTGATTAGCCTCGAGACACCTCAGTGGAAATGGGCCTCATCTCGCCTGGAGGGGAGAACCTCCTGGATTTTCTCGAGTTGCGGCAGGTGCTCTCGACTTACGACGGGGACCTCAGGGGCCAGCTCTGGTGGCCTCAGGAAAGGCCAGTCCCCATTCAAGTTTCTAGGGGCCTCTCAGGATTCCTCTCTGTCGATGCCGGGCCTAAGACTTGTGTGAAGTCGGGCTGGAACCTGAGATTCCTCTCCAGTGCTGACATGGATCTTGTGGTACTTCTGGAGTCTCCCCAGGGGAGTCAGTCCTCGTCTCGAGTGGGGCATGCACGTGCGCTTTCCTCCGAGCGGTAGCAGCAGTGTCACGCTTCCCGTCGCGTGGATCAAGGATCTGTGGCTTTCCCTCTAGGCTTTCCATGAGGCTTTCCACAGGGCTGTCCCACATGCCACCTTGGTGTGAGACGATCCTCGGCGTGAAAGTCGTGGCAGTGCAGGGAAAACAGGTTCCTCTGGAATGGACTGAGACATCTGGGGAACTCTTGGAATGGTGGCACGACCCTGGAGTTCCTCTGGCCTTTCCTGTGGAGAGCACTTCCTCTTGAGATGCGACGGGAACGCCAGGAATTCTTTCCCGACCACGCAGGGAAAGGATCCCTCCTCTCTAGATACGAGGCGGAAACGGGGCTCCTCTGGATGTGGGGGACCCTCGTGCTTCATCTCGAGTGAGACGGGTATGTCGGTGATCTTCTTGACTTGCAGCAGGGTGTCAAGACCCTTTGGAAGTTCCAGAGGTTAGGTGTGATTAGCCTCGAGATGCCTCAGGGGAATGGCCTCATCTCGCCTGGAGGGGAGAACCTCCTGGATTATCTTGAGTTGGAGCAGGTGCTCTCGTCTTAGGATGGGACCTCAGGGACCGCTCCTGTGGCCTCAGAAAAGGCCAGTGCCCATGGGAGTTGCTAGGGGCCTCTCAGGATTCTCTCACGTCGATGCCGGGGCCTAAGACCTTGTGTGGAGAGCCCGAGCGGAGGCGACGCGGAGCGTTTCGGTTCTCAGTGCCTGGGCACGGTGTGTGGTGTGAGGCTGCGGCGGAGCCTCTACACTGAAGGTGCGAGAGGTTGGCAGCTTCGATTGAAGCACATCGAGCGGCGACAGCAGTGAAAGTCATGAGCGACAGCGGCGAGGAGAACTACGGCGAGGGGGAATCCCGTTCTGCTTCCAGAAGCGGAAGTGCTCATGGATCTGGGAAATCTGCAAGTCATACCCCTGCAAGGTCTCGCTCCAAGGAAGATTCCAGGCGTTCCAGATCAAAGTCCAGGTCCAGATCGGAATCTAGGTCTAGATCCAGAAGAAGTTCTCGGAGGCATTATACAAGGTCACGATCTCGGTCCCGGTCCCATAGAAGATCTCGTAGCAGATCTTACAGCAGAGATTATCGAAGACGGCATAGCCACAGTCATTCTCCCATGTCTACTCGCTGGCGTCATGTTGGGAATCGGGCAAATCCTGATCCTAACTGTTGTCTTGGAGTATTTGGATTGAGCTTGTATACTACAGAAAGAGATCTAAGAGAAATGTTCTCTAAATATGGCCCAATTGCTGATGTATCTATTGTATATGACCAGCAGTCTAGACGTTCAAGAGGATTTGCCTTTGTATACTTTGAAAATGTAGATGATGCCAAGGAAGCAAAAGAGTGTGCCAATGGAATGGAGCTTGATGGATGTAGGATCAGAGTTGACTTCTCCATAACGAAAAGACCACATACTCCAACAGCAGGAATTTACATGGGGAGACCTACCTATGGCAGCTCACGCCGTCGAGATTACTATGACAGAGGATATGATCGAGGCTATGATGATCGGGACTATTACAGCAGATCGTACAGAGGAGGAGGAGGAGGAGGAGGAGGATGGAGAGCTGCTCAAGACAGGGATCAGAAATACAGAAGACGGTCACCTTCTCCTACTATAGTCGTGGAGGATACAGATCACGTTCCAGATCTCGATCATACTCACCTCGTCGCTATTAAAGCATGAAGATGAAGACTTTCTGAAACCTGCCCTAGAGTTGGGATATTGTTTGTGGACAATATTTTTTATTGTCTCCTGTTTAAAAAAGTGAACAGTGCCTGGTGAAGTTAGGTGACTTTTACACCTTTTATGATGACTACTTTTGGTGGAGTTGAAATGCTGTTTTCATTCTGCATTTGTGTAGTTCGGTGCTTTGTTCAAAGTTAAGTGTTTTCAGAAAAGTATGTTTTACATGTATTTTTTTTACAGTCTAAAATTTGACTGCTGAGAAGTTTCTATTGTACAGAACTTCATTTAAATGGTTTTTCTACTGAATACAGGGTATTCTGAAGATTGAAGCCTGTGTGTAAAATGCTACCAAATGGCAAAAAGCAACAATAACGTTTGGTTTTTACTTTTCTTTCTAACATATCAATGCTTAGGAGAACTGTTCTGATTAGATTGTCAGTAGTAAATTAAAAGAAAAAATGCCCGTTTTCCTCGAGTCCATGAAACATACCATACTTAATATACCTGCAGTTAAGTGATAAAAATTACGCTCTGTAACTCTATACTGCTAGTGTTAAAAACTAAAGATCTTTCAATACAGCAAATGCTTAATTCTTATATAAATGTGACTTTGACAGCCTTTATGTAATCTGTATTATACATAGCAGGGAATAAGATGAGTTGCACAATGTATGCCTTAAAAAGGCTATTTCTTAAAG
>NW_017214523.1:0-14623 GCF_001704415.2 Capra hircus
ACGTAGACTGGTTCACTGTTGTTATGGTTACTTAACATCAACTTTAGACTTCAAAAGAGCTACCAATATCTTGTGGTTGGATATGTTCACTTAAATGAGCTCTTAAATGATCTCAAGTACATTATCAACTTTAGCCAAAACTATCTCCTATTCATGATTCAGTTGAATCCCAGGCTGATAAATTCATTCTAAATTGAGTCTAGAAAAAGAGGGAATGACTATATAAATAAGACAGAATTAAAATCTTCTCAGGGGAGAGAGAAGGAGTTGGGTCTCTGCATTCCAAAGATAGTAACACATTTTGAATAATCTATCATTTTAAGATGTAATAACATGAAAAATTATTAATGGTGTTCAGTGACCCTAGTCCCTGCCTTTCATGTAGGAGGATCAGGCTGGCTCTGACATACTGGGTCCCTAAAAATTTCCCAATCCAAGGACTGGTGACCAAATATACAACTGTTCTATTCCTTTGGTTTTAGAGTAATCTTGTGAGATAAATAAGAATGGTTACAAAATTTCATGGTGCAAATATGATAGGAAAATAATCAATTTGGTTTAAAGACTTTTTTATGTGACAAGTTGTGACATTTGTGCCTCAGTTGCATATCAACTTGTGGCTTTTTTATAAAAAGTTTAATTTCTGGAATAGATAAAATTCTTTCTCTCCCTCTCAGCAGTAGATTTGAAACAAGTTTGTGTCATTCCATACATGACTACATGGTTATCTATTGTGGTTGAAACAGCAAAATTAAGAAAAAGAAAAAGCATTCAACATGAGTTCAAATCTGTAACCTGAGTCATGGTTTTCACCACACTCCACTTATTTCTGTGTTCAATTTTCCTGCTAAAGCCAAAAAATAAAAAAATAAAAAAAAAGTCTAAACTGACACAATAGTCCATGTTTTCCGGTGATAGCAGGAGTACTCTCCTGATTTAAATCGTCATACTCCAAATCTTCTGTATTTTCAGGGTCAAGAAAGAAGGCATTACCGAGGCATCATCCACGTCATCTAAAATATCATTCACTGACTCCAAGCTACTGACTGCTGATCCAGGCAATCCAGAAAAACAATCCATACTGCCTAGTATAGATAAATCATCTGGGCCCAAGTCCACAAAAAGCCTCTGTACCTTCAAGAGCAAAAAAGTTAGTCAGGCCCTCAAGTCAAAAAAATCCATCCAAATCATCAACTCCAAAAGAGAGTTAGGATCACTCCCCAGAAAAAATTGCATAGAACACGCAGTCCAAAAAGGCACATAGGCGGGCTCATGCCCATAAGCATATCAGGTCAAGTCAGGTCAGTCCATCCTATCCAAACAGGGCCATCACGCCAACTTGGGCCATCAAGTCTACAATGTCTGGCCAAGCCAACCAAAACTTCTCCACCCTATCTAAAGAGTCAAAGCGTCCCTGAGCAATCAAGGTAGCAAAAATGACCAAACTTCAGAGACATCGTAAACTAAAAAGCCCGGCTAGTGAAGATAGTGCAGAAATATTATCTAGGCCTCAACCAGTGAATTTTTGTCAGTGCTACACAGAAAAATGCCTTGTTTGCAGTGCTTCTTCTGAGCTATTCATCACTCATATTTCAGAAAGGAATATGAAGCATGTTCGAGTTCCAGATTTTTCACGTGAACTGAAACACTTTTACAAGTCATTTCACAAGACAGAGCCCAAAGATAATGCACTGTATGGCAACATGAATGACAGCCATTTCATAATATGTAACAGTGATGATGAGAGTGACAAGGAAATGACTATTATGTGCAATATAAAATGCAAGGAAGCCATCTACAAAACCTCCCAAAATATTTAAGGCCTCAGGAAAAAAACAGAAAAGTACCATCTATGTAGAAGAAGCAAACTTCTAACAACTGTTATATTCTCACCATATTTAAGAACCTGGTAGAGGAAAACTCCACTTGAAGTTTTCACTATTGAGATTAGACCTATCCATCTTGAGGCAATTTACTTGAAAAACAGTAAATAAATGTGTGACATAATAACTGATTTTTTTGTAATTATTATTGCATTTTAGAGATATATACCTCTTTTGGAGGTATCTTAGATCTGCTTGGAAAACTCCAGGAGATGATGAGGGACAGGGAAACCTGGCATGCTGCAGACAAGATTTAGTGACTGAACAACAACAACAGTGTAGATCTGGTCACTTGGATGGGCTTCCCAGCTGGTGCAGTGGTAAAGAATCTGCCTGCCAATGCAGGATATGTGGGTTCAATCCTTGGGTCATGAAGATCCTTTGGAGGAGGAAATAGCAACTCACTCCAGTATTCTTGCCTGGGAAATTCCATGGATAGAGGAGCATAAAGTGCTATAGTCCATGGGGTCACAAAGAGTTGGACACAGGCACACACTTGGATGGGAACCGTCAAACACAAACACACAAAATATAGAAAGGTATTGTAAGATGGGTACCCTGGGCTCCTCTTCCCTTGGATTAGCCCTCAATTGAAGTCTCAATCCAACTTTTTTTTTGTAATTTTGACATAGTGTCCTCAGAATTTAAGACTGCCTTTCTGTGGTGCCCAGTGTGTGGTGGAAATGGCTCTGTGTGCTTGGTTCTGGCTGCATTGTGGAAATTCCTGATAGTCATTTCCTTTTTAAAAAGTGTTTACTTGACCATGCAGTTCTTATTTCAGTTCAGTTCAGTTCATTCAGTTCAGTCGCTCATCGTGTCCGACTCTTTGCGACCGCATGAGTCGCAGCACGCCAGGCCTCCCTGTCCATCACCAACTCCCGGAGTTCACTCAGATTCATGTCCATCGACTCAGTGATGCCATCCAGCCATCTCATCCTCTGTCGTCCCCTTCTCCTCATGCCCCCAATCCTTCCCAGCATCAAAGTGTTTTCCAATGAGTCAACTCTTCGCATGAGGTGGCCAAAGTACTGGAGTTTCAGCTTTAGCATCATTCCTTCCAAAGAAATCCCAGGGCTGATCTCCTTCAGAATGGACTGGTTGGATCTCCTTGCAGTCCAAGGGACTCTCAAGAATCTTCTCCAACAACACAGTTCAAAAACATCAATTATTTGGCGCTTAGCCTTCTTCACAGTCCAACTCTCACATCCATATATGACTACTGGAAAAACCATAGCCTTGACTAGTCGGACCTTAGTTGGCAAAGTAATGTCTCTGCTCTTTAATATGCTATCTAGGTTGGTCATAACTTTCCTTCCAAGGAGTAAGCGTCTTTTAATTTCATGGCTGCAATCACCATCTGAAGTGATTTTGGAGCCCCCAAAAATAAAGTCTGACACTGTTTCCACTGTTTCCCCATCTATTTCCCATGAAGTGATGGGACCAGATGCCATGGTCTTCGTTTTCTGAAGGTTGAGCTTTAAGCCAACTTTTTCACTCTCCTCTTTCACTTTCATCAAGAGGATTTTTAGTTCCTCTTCACTTTCTGCCATAAGGGTGGTGTCATCTGCATATCTGAGGTTATTGATATTTCTCCCAGCAATCTTGATTCCAGCTTGTGTTTCTTCCAGTCCAGCGTTTCTCATGGTGTACTCTGCATATACTTTAAATAAGCAGGGTTCTTATTTACAGCATGCTAAAGTCCAGAAGGAGCTTTGTGAATCTAGTTGGGGAACTTGCTTTGACTCAGAACAAGAGTGTAATCAAGAAGTTACTTGAAGATTGACAGATATTTAAAAATATTGTCTCAGCTAGAGACAGATGAGTAACCAGATATACGAAAACACTTGAAGGCAATGGCCTAGAACTGATCATGAAGCAGATCCCAAAATGACAGGCAGTGTCTGAGAGACACTAGCAAGGATATAGATCAAAGATTGTGGGAGAGAGACAGGTCAATAACAGTTAATGCAAGTGAATGATGACTCCTCAAACCATAACCTGATTGTCATGGATGGGCCACGGTTAGTCAACATTCTTGCAGATGTAAACGGGATTCAGAGAGATGGCAGGTTGACTAACTTGCCGCCTTCAGGACCATAGTTTGGCTAAGTGCTGGTGATCTAATAAAAAATTCTCATGGTTTCTTTTTGTTAATATCATTTATTCCTATAGCTTTAAAGTAATCAGGATATGTATGGCTATTTTGTCCTCATAACAAATCTGAAAGAAGAGACAGGCGTCATCTCCCACTGATAAAGGAAATTTGCATATTGGGACTCACAAAATGGAGGCAGCCAGAGTGTCCCACGAGCAAATTGAAACCCCATGTCAGCCCACACTCACAGGAAACACCTCACTGTCTAGGAAACCTAACATACATTAATCACAATCATCCAACTCAACTTTTGCTAGCTTATCTTACCCTAGAAAATAGACCCACTAGCCTTATCAGGAAATCCTTGACCTCTTAGCCAATCATGCCCTATTTCTACATCACCTCTCCTAATGCTCTGTAATACCCATTCTTACTAAAATCCCTCTGGAAGAGTGTTCCGCTGCTTGTGAGGCACTGTGCACCCTAACTCATGGGTTGTTTTCTCTCAAATAAAGGATACTGCATTAATTTATTAAATTGTACTGTTTTTGTCATTTGACAGATTAACAAACTAAGGTCACAAAATGCTGAAATGACCTACCTACGTCTACAGTTAAGCAGGAATTTGATGTGAGGGCCATCTGACTCCAGTAGTCATGTATTAATGTGAGAGTTGGACCATAAAGAAAGCTGAGTGCTGAAGAATTGATGCTTTTGATCTGGTGTTGGAGAAGACTCTTGAGAGTCCTTGGACTGCAAGGAGATCAAACCAGTCAATCCTAAAGGAAATCAACCCTGAATATTCATTAGAAGGCTGATACTGAAGCTGAAGCTCCAGTAGTTTGGCACCTGATGCAAAGAACTGACTCGTTGGAAAAAGACCCTGATGCTGGGAAGATTGAAGGCAGGAAGAGAATGGGATGACAGAGCATGAGATGCTGCATGGCATCACCGACTGATGGACATGAGTTTGAGCAAGCTCCAGAAGTTGGTGACAGACCAGGGAAGCCTGATATGCCGCAGCCCATGGGTCATATAGAGTGGGACACGACTGGGCTATTGAACTGAACTAAAGTGAACTTGGAAAAACTATTAGGACATTGATTGAAGAAACTGACGATGACACAAACAGATGGAATGATATACTGTGCTCATGGAGTTAAAGAATTACTATCATTAAAACGACCACACTTCCTGGGGCAATCTACAGATTCCAATGCAATCGCCATCAAAGTACCAATGGCATTTTTCACAAATCTAGAACAAATACTTGTTCATCTACCTTTGTAAACAAAATGACCTCATGCTGACCTATATACATCCAGGATCCAAAGCTATAAAATAAAAAAATAGGGAATTCCTTGGTGGTCCAGAATCCACTGGTTAACCCTCGTTTCTTTCACTACTGTGGGACAGGATTTGCTCCGTGATTGGGGAATTAAGATCCCACAAACTGTGTGGCGTGGCCATGAAAAACCTTAGCTTTAACCAGACAGACCTTTCTCAGGCAACGTCTCTGCTTTTTAATATGCTGTCTAGGTTGATCATAGCTTTTCTTCCAAGGAGCGAGAGTTTTGAATTTCATGACTGCAGTCAGCTTTTGCAGTGATTTTGGAGTGCAAGAAAATAAAATCTGTCACTGTTTCCATTGTTTCCCCCTCTATTTGCCACGAAGTGATGGGACTGGAAAAGACCCTGATGCTGGCAAAGATTGAAGGCAGGAGAAGGGAATGACTGAGGATGAGATGGTTGAATGGCATCACTGACTCAATTGACATGAGTTTGAGAAAGCTCTGGGAGTTGGTGATGGACAGGGAAGATGGTGCACTGCAGTCCATGGGGTTGTATAGAGTTAGACACAACTGAGTGAAATAAACTGAACTGAACTGATGGGAGCAGATGCTATGATCTTCATTTTTTTTAATGTTTAGTTTTAAGCCAGCTTTTTCACTCTCCTCTTTCACTTTCATCAAGAGGCTCTTAGTTCCTCTTCACTTTCTGCCATAAGGGTGGTGTCATCTGCATATCTGAGGTAACTGATATTCTGCCGGCAATCTTGATTCTGGCTTGTGATTCATCCAGCCCGGCATTTCACATGATGTACTCTGCATAGAAGTTAAATAAGCAGGGTACAATATACAGCCTTGACATACTCCTTTCCCAATTTGGAACCAGTCCATTGTTCCAGGTCTGGTTCTAAACTGTTGTGTCTTGACCTGCATACAGATTTCTCAGGAGGCAAGTATGGTGGTCTGGTATTCCCATCTCTTTCAGAATTTTCCACACTTTATTGTGATCCACACAGTCAAAGCCTTTGGCATAGTCAATACTCTGTTGTATAGTTCTTTGTGTATTCTTGCCACCTCTCTTTACTATCTTCTGCTTCTGTAAGTCCATATAATTTCTGTCCTTTATTGTGCCCATCTTTGCATGAAATGTTCCATTGGTATCTCTGATTTTCTTGAAGAGATTTCTAATCTTTCCCATTCTATTGTTTTCCTCTCTTTCTTTACATTGATCACTCAGAAAGCCTTTCTTACCTCTCCTTGCTCTTCTTTGTGACTCTGCATTCAGAGGGATATATCTTTCCTTTCTCCTTAGCCTGATACTTCTCTTCTTTTATGCTATTTCTAAGGCCTCCTCAGACAACCATTTTGCCTTTTTGCATTTCTTATCCTTGCAGATGGTTTTGATCACAGCCTCCTGTGCAATGTTACGTACCTCCATCCATAGTTCTTCAGGCACTCTGTCTATCAGATCTGATCCCTTGAATCTATTTGTCACTTCCACTGTAAATTTGAAAGGGATTTTCTTTAGGTCATACCTGAATGGTCTAGTGGTTTTCCCCCACTTTCTTCAATTTAAGTCTGAATTTTGGAATAAGAACTTCATCATCTGAGACACAGTCAGCTCCTGGTCTTGATTCTGCTCACTGTAGAGAGCTTCTCGATATTTGGCTGCAAAGAATATAATCAATCTGATTTTGGTATTTGTCAGGCAGGCTGGACGGCTCAGTGAGGTGCATAGCACCAGGGACCTGAGTCATGTTTCCTGTTAGCTGGGAAAAAAAAACAGCATTCCTTGACTAAATTAGGAAGACTTCCCGTACACACCAACCAGAAAGAGACAGGACATGCGGCTCATCCTGCCTAACCAATCATGTAACGCCAGCTACTCCTGTAACTGAGACAAAGAACTGCCTGTATATAAGCTGCCATACTCCTTTGTTCGGGGCTTTCATCAGATTCTGCCGGTGTCGGATGAGACTTGAGCCCTAGCGTGCTAGAAATAAAATTCCCTTCTTGCCTTTGCATTACTGTGGTGGACTTGTTCGCTCTCTCGGTCGGTTCAGAGATACGGGCTCGGTGCATAACATTTGGGGGCTCGTCCAGGATCTCCGGCCTACTGGGGAGGACAACTCTCCTGGTAGAAGGGAATAATCTCGTTAGGAGTTGAGAGCTCTGAGCACCGGTGCTAGCAGAGCAGAGGCCTAGATTAAGCCCGGGGCCCCAGTATCATACTGGGAAGGCATCTAGGTGTAAAGTGAAGAGGCAAGTCCAGCGTAAGGCCGGGTCCCCAGTAGCAAACCAGGAGGGCAGCTGGCACTGAGGACGTCCTGATGGTAAGACACTTGCAAGTAGAGAAGGGGTCTCTAGTGCTATAAAGGAGACTGAAAGTAATATTGAGAGTTGGAATCTGTCTGTTGTGTCGTTTTTGTGACTGTGTGCCGGCACTGTCCGTGTGAGTCTTGTTGTCATTGTCCATGTTCTCTGTACCCATGGGGCAATCTACTTCTACTACGCTGTCTCTGATGACTGACCATTTTTCTGATTTTAAGTCTAGAGCTCACAATCTTTCGTTACTGGTGACTTTCTGTTCCGCCGAGTGGCCCACCTTTGACGTCGGATGGCCACAAGAGGGAACCTTCAATCCCCAAATTATCCGGGCAGTTAAAGAGAGGGTGCTTACCCCTAGTCCTGCTGGGCACCCAGATCAGACTCCCTACATTCTGGTCTGGTAGGATCTAGTGAGAAACCTGCTGGAATGGCATAAACCCTTTGTTCTTGCTCCTTCTAAACCTCCTAAACCTCCCCGTCCCTCTTCCCCGACTCCAACCTCGCTAAACCCACAGGTGTTAGTCATGAAAGCTTCTGAAGAAAAAGAAGAAAAACAGGCCGAAAAACGACCTAAGCCGGTGTTCCAGGAATCTTCTTCTCTGTATCCTAATCTGATTGACCTGGAAACCGAGTTGTTCCCACCCCCGTATGCAGATCCACATCCACCCTTGCTTCCACAGGTTCCACAAGTTTCATCGGGAGAAGCCCAGAGGAGGGCGGAGCCCTCGGCTCCTCCTAGGGAAGGGGGCCCCACCCAGGGAACTCGGGGAAGAGCAAGGGAAATGGCCAGTGCAGCAGAAGAAGAAGGCCCAGAAATTCCCTCCTCCACTGTTCACGCGTTTCCGGTCCGGGCGGGGCCAGCCAGAGAGGGCGGGGAACGGACATATCAGTATTGGCCCTTTTCCACTAGTGATTTGTACAGTTGGAAAACTCAGACTCCCTCTTTCTCTGAAAAACCGCAGGGTCTTATTGATCTTTTAGAATCTATCCTCTTTACTCACAACCCCACTTGGGATGATTGTCAGCAACTGTTACAGGTGTTTTTCACTACAGAGGAGCGCGAGTGAATCCTGTTAAAAGCTCGGAAGAACGTGCCAGGGGTAGAGGGGAGGCCCACAATACAGCCTAACCTCATTGAAGAGGGGTTCCCCTTAGTGTGACCCAACTGGGACTTTGAACGCGCTGAAGGCAGGGAACATCTCCAAGTGTACTGCCAGACCCTTATGGCTGGCGTTAGAGCGGCCGCCAGAAAGCCGACTAATTTGGCCAAGGTAAATTCAGTGAGGCAAGAGCCAAATGAGAGCCCGGCAGCCTTCCTTGAAAGGATAATGGAAGCTTTTAGACAGTATACTCCTATGGACCCACAGGCAGATGAGTCTCGAGCAGCAGTTATGCTAGTATTTGTGAATCAGGCAGCCCCCCGATATTAGGAGAAAGTTACAAAAGATAGAGAGGCTGGGTGAACAGTCCCTGCAAGATCTAGTGAGGGCAGCAGAGAGAGTTTTCAATCATAGAGAGACCCCAGAGGAGAAAGAGGACCACATTAGAAGGGAAGAAAGAGAACTTAGAGCTGAAGAAAACCATAAGAACCAAAAAGAGCTGGCTCAGATATTTTTCGCTGGAGTTGAAAACAAAAATAGGTTCCAAAAATGGAAAAGGCTAGACTCAAAGACTGAGGAAAAACCTGCAAGGCGTAAGCTTGAAAAAAGCCAATGTGCGTTTTGTAAGGAGATTGGACATTGGAAAGATAAATGCCCCAAGAAAAACCTAAAAGAGGGGCCCAAAAACGAGGCTCCCTCTCCAGACAGTCATATCCTCTACGCGGGTGAGGATAGTGACTAGGGGGATCAGGGCTCAACGCCCCTCCCCGAGTCCTGGGTAACTATAAATGTGGAGGGAAACCAGTTGGCTTCATGGTGGATATGGGAGCTCAATACTCAGTCTTAAACCAAAGAGATGGACCCATGTCTAAGAAAAGTAGCTGGGTGCAGGGAGCAACCGGGACTAAGCGATATGGATGGACTACAAAACGGTATGTGAACTTGGGGGCCCACCAAGTGACCCATTCCTTTCTGGTGATACCTGAGTGTCCAGCGCCCTTGCTGGGAAGAGATTTACTGTCTAAAGTAAATGCCCAAATTCATTTCGACCACGGGCAAGTGTCAGTTTTAGATGGAACCGGGCATCCTCTTCAGGTCTTGTCTCTGGCATTAAAGGATGAATACAGACTGTACTTGCCAGAGGCCCCAGCGACAATAAGTGCCGAAGTACAGCCATAGGTTCAGAGATACCCTCAGGCCTGGGCTGAAACAGCAGGAATGGAACTGGCCAAACAGAGGCCCCCTATTATTGTGGAACTGAAAGCCAGTGCCACACCAGTGAGAGTGCGGCAGTATCACGAGTCAAGAGGCTCAGCAAGGAATTACTCCTCACGTACAATGCCTCATAGACGCTGGGGTCTTGAGAAAGTGCCGGTCCCCATGGAACACTCCCCTGCTTCCCGTAAAGAAGCCTGGGGGAACTGATTTTAGACCGGTTCAAGATCTGCGAGAAGTCAACAAACGGGTGAGTGATATTCATCCTACGGTTCCTAACCCTTACACATTGCTAAGCAGCTTGCCACCAAGCTATGTTTGGTATACTGTTTTAGATTTAAAAGATGCCTTTTTCAGTCTGCCTCTTGCCCTTGCAAGCCAAGAGATCTTTGCCTTCGAATGGCAGGAAGACGGTGGTCAGACTCCTGTGCAGCTGACATGGACTCGCTTACCACAGGGTTTCAAAAACTCACCCACGTTGTTTAACGAGGCCTTGGATGAAGACCTCCATGAGTATCGGGTTGAACACCCTACCATTGTTTTATTACAATATGTTGATGACCTTATGCTGGCAGCGACTACAGAAAAAGAGTGCCAGGAGGCAACAGGTGACCTTCTCCAAACCTTTGGGACTTTAGGTTGCAGGGCCAGTGCCAAAAAGGCCCAGATTGCCAAGCAAGAGGTTACATACCTTGGTTATAAGATAAAACAGGGCCAGAGGTGGCTAACACAGGCTATGAAAGAAACCATCCTCCAGATCCCTGAGCCGGCCAACCCTAGACAAGTGAGAGAATTTCTGGGAACTGTGGGACATTGCCGATTATGGATCTTGGGGTTTGCAGAAAAGGCCAGGCCCCTGTATAAAGGGACCAAAGAAAACAAAGATTGGAAATGGACTGAGTCAATGAAAACGGCCTTTCAGGAGCTCAGGCGTGCCTTGCTGGAAGCTCCTGCCCTTGCCCTTCCTGACCCATCTAAGCCTTTCCAATTATTTATAGATGAAAGGCGAGGGATAGGAAAAGGGGTACTAACACAGAAGTGGGGACCTTGGAAGCGTCCCATAGCTTACCTTTCCAAGAAATTGGACCCAGTGGCAGCCAGATGGCCACCTTGCCTCCAAATCATCGCGGCCACCGTGCTCCTAGTCCATGATGCTGATAAACTGACTTATGGACAGAGACTCTTGGTCTACACTCCTCATGCTATAGAGAGAGTTCTGAAACAACCCCCGGGTAAATGGATTTCCAATGCCCGCTTGACACACTACCAGGCCCTGCTACTTGACACCTCACGGATTCATTTTCAAACGCCCTGCACTCTAAACCCAGCTACTCTTTTGCCCAATCCGGAGGGGGATAGCCCCCTCCACGATTGCGATGAGATACTGGCCGGAGTAACGGCAATATGGAAGGACTTAACAGATACGCCACTGGATAACAGTGAGCTAATATGGTTTACAGATGGAAGCAGTTATGTAAAAGATGGACAGAGATGGGCGGGGACTGCAGTGGTAGATGATTCTGGACGGACGATATGGGTGGAGACTCTTTCCCCAGACACCTCAGCACAAAGAGCAGAATTAATTGCCCTGATTCAAGCATTAGAGAGAGCTAAAGAAAAAAGAATAACTATTTTTACTGACAGTCGCTATGCTTTTGGCACGGTACACATCCAGGGCCCGATATATCGGGAACGGGGGTTTTTGACAGCTGAAGGAAAAGAGATTAAAAACTTGCCAGAGATCCGTCGACTTCTGGAGGCTGTGCAGTTGCCTCGGGCTGTGTCAATAGTACATGTACCTGGACATCAAAAAGGGGACAGCCCCATGGCACGAGGAAATCGTGCCGCAGATCTGGCAGCTCAAAAAGCGGCTGATGAAGATTTTATCGCTCCAGTGTTGGCGATCGGACTTCCACCCCCAGGTATGGGAACTTTGCCCCCAACCCCTGAGTATTCATCCACAGACCTTGCCTGGATCCAGGAACGTCCCAACCTCCAAAAAGGAGAGGATGGATGGTACTGAGACTCCGATGGTTACTTGATACTCCCTGCTCAGTTGGGACAGCAACTGTGTGAGCATCTACACTCGTCTACTCATCTGGGAGAGAAAAAGACTCTAATGCTTTTTCAAACTGCATGCCTGTGATTCCCCCCAGCACCAAACAACTGTGAAGAACATAGTACATGCTTGTAAGGCATGTCAACAGATGAGGCCAGGAAAGAGGCAACATGCAGGACTGAGGTATCGGGGAGAAGGGCCAGGGCAGCACTGGGAAATAGATTTCACCGAGGTAAGGCCAGGCAAGTATGGTTACCGGTACTTGTTAGTGTTGGTAGATACCTTCTCAGGGTGGGTAGAAGCTTTTCCTACTAAGGGAGAAACTGCAATGGTAGTGGCTAAAAAGATTTTAGAAGAAATAGTTCCCAGGTTTGGCCTGCCAGTGACTGTTGGCTCTGATAATGGACCTGCTTTTGTGAGCCAAATAGTTCAGAGCCTTGCCCTAGCTCTGGGGACCAAATGGAAATTACATTGTGAATACAGCCCCACAGAGCTCGGGGCAAGTTGAAAGAATGAATCGGACCCTAAAGGAAACTTTAACTAAATTGGCTTTAGAGACTGGTGGGGACTGGGTGACTCTCCTTCCCTTCGCCCTCTTTCGCGCACGTAATACTCCTTATCAGCTTAATCTGACCCCATTTGAAATTCTGTATGGGCGACCTCCCCTGTATGTCCAATATTTGAAGGAAAGAAACTTTCCACCTCCTACTTTGGGACAATTCCAGGAGGCTTTGATGGCTTTGGGCAAAGTGCATTCTCGTGTCTGGAAACTGCTCTGGGAAATACATGAGGGTCAAAACAAGGGGACTATCCCCTCACATAACATCAGCCCCGGAGATTGGGTGTGGGTCAAAAGGCACCACACCAAGGCACTAGAACCTAAATGGAAGGGTCCTTATGTTGTTCTTCTTACCACCCCAACTGTCGTAAAGGTCGACGGTATCGGGCCTTGGGTGCATTGCAACCACGTACGCCCAGCTACTTCAGCAGAGCAGAAAGACGCTAAAAAAAAGGGAAGCGTCTCTGCACCTGTCCAACCCCCTGAGGCTGAAGCTCCGGCGTCGTCGACAGGACCAAGGCAACTCGTCTGGACCATCTTATGGATGACCGTGTTACTCTGCTCCGAAGCTGCCAGCGTGAACCCGCACCGACCCGTCAAAATCACCTGGAAACTGCAAAATGGACTAACACGTGAGATGCTTAACTCCACCACTGCAATACATCCACCAAATACTTGGTGGCCAGACTTATACTTTGACCTTAAGCCGGTGGTAAATGTACCTTGGAAGAGGGGCTACCTCCGGAATCATGCATTCTGGCATGTCCAGGTGCACCCAGGCCACAACTGGACGATCTGTGGGGGGATACAGGGCTCTTACTGTAAATCTTGGGACTGTGTAACTTCTAATGATGGGTCGGAGACTCCAGGGTATAGACAGTGGGATGTAGGAAATCGGGACTTGCTTAACTTCTCATTTGTAGGACCCCGTACCTCTGTACTCCGATTGGGAAAAGGATCATAACTTTGCCCAGGTAAAAATAAGGTTTAACATTGACAAAGCAAAAAAAAGAAGGCCTGGGTCAATGGGATATCATGGGACTTCAGACCAGAAATGACCTGACTACTTATAATGGGATCATTGTTGTGAGTCAAGTTTTAGAACCAGTACGAATGTATAGTATCGGTCCAAACCCCATTGAACAGGTCCATGCAACTCTCTACCCGGCAACCTCCCTACCTACATCCCAGGGACCAACAAAAGACCCAGAGGCGGGCCCCTTGCTAAACTTGGACAAACAGATCCACTATGGAAATTAGTAAAGGCAGCTTATGCTACCTTACATCAAACCCATCCTGAGGCAACTAAATCCTGTTGGTTATGTTACAACTTAATTCCCCCTTATTACGAGGCAGTAGGCCTCAACGCCTCTTACGACCTGGCCAACGGCACCAATCCTCCCCAATGTCGATGGGGAGAACAAAAAGTAGGCCTTACAATGAGAGAGGTATAGGGAAAAGGGTTATGTATGGGCAAGATATTATCAGAGAGGTCCTCCACTGTGTGCGCATGTTGTTGAGCCTACTGATTTGCCCATAGCCAGGTGGCTAATACCAAGGATGGGAGGATGGTGGGTCTTGTTCACACACGGGGCTGACTCCATGCTTACACAGCTCAATCTTTGACCCTAAAAAAGAATTCTGTGTTATGGTGGCTGTGATACCAAAGATACTGTATCGACCAAGAAGAAGCTGTATATGATTTATTGGGCCCACAAATTGACTCTTAATCAACAAGAAAGAGCTTATAAAGTTAAGAGAGAGCCCATTACTGCCATAACCATAGCAACTATGTTCGGTCTGGGAATAGCCGGGTCCGGAACTGGAAGAGCAGCTCTGTCCATGCAAAGTCAAGGATTTTAACTCTTTTAAGAGCGCCCATAGATGAAGACATTACCCGTAATAGAACAACTATTAGTCATTTAGAATCATCTTTAACTTCACTATTGAAAGTGGTCCTGCAAAACAGGAGAGGTTTAGATCTGCTTTTTCTGCAACAAGGAGGACTTTGTGCAGCCTAGGAGAAGAGTGCTGTTTTTATGCTGATCACACCGGAATAGTCAGGGAATCTATGCCAAAGAGAGAAGGATTAGCC
>NW_017214524.1:0-14623 GCF_001704415.2 Capra hircus
TTACCACTGAGCCACCAGGGCAGCCCCACCTTGAAGAATACAGCTTCCCTGTTGTGTCAGTCAGGTAAAAGCAGTACTGAACAGTTACACCTTCCATCCTCTGATTTAAGAACTTTGCATATATTGCAGCAGAGTCAGCTTCTGCGGATTCTCGTAGCATTTTGATAGCTCTAACTCACCTCGTGTACTATTGGCAGAATCAATCATTTTTATAAATCTTGTTCAGACAGTGTCATCTTCTTGCTCAAAATCTTTATCCTGAACCCCAGTGACACTGACAAGGATGGTGCGGATTCCTCAGCTGTTGATTCAGCCCACCACCACTCATTGTTCCAATTTCCTCCTGGTCCCTTGGACATGTACACAAGCACTTCTATCAAATTCTCCCAAGCTCTACCCTGCACACACTTCTTGCCTTCCAGATGCTTCATCTCTGCTCAGTTCATCTTGCCTCCCCTACCTGGTTACTCTTGCAATTTATTCACCCTATTGTTCCATCTGTCTTGTCTGGCTTTGGGGACTATGTCAAGTCTACCCCCTGGCACCATCTTTCTTAGCTCCAATCCCAAATGATCTCACTCCCTGTGTACAAAAGCACTGTTTGCATCACTCCCTTGGAAGCTGAGAATCCGAGCTTTCAGTGCGTATTTTTCTGTATGTTTCTTGCTTCTTGAAATAACTCAAGAGCTATTCAAGGACAGGGAGCATGTTTTCTGCTTCTTCACAGACGTGATTCTAATCTTTACCAGGTGACACACCATCATCTCCCCTTTGGCTCTCCTTCCCTGGTCACCTTCTCTCTTGGCTAAGCAAAAAGCCCTCAGATCCCAAGGAAGGAGAATGAGGTGTTGAACAGTGAGTCACAGATCGGCTTTCTCATCACAGAAGGCCTTGAATCTCACACCAGACAAGAATCTTAAAAGCCAAGCTTTGTAGAAATAAAACTCTGTGTTTGTCTGGAGTCATTTAGCTCCCATTTGATGGATTGAGAGACAGGCTTTGCTATACTAATCATAGAATTTAAGAAGGAAAAACTTTAATAAGACTCTAGCAGGAGATGGAAAGCCTATGCCTTCAGGTTTTCAGTAATTGGGAAAAAAGAGGCTGATTAAGAGAAGGCAGGGTCGCAACAGAGAGATCTTGTCCTACCCTGTGAAGTTCAAGTCCTAGTTTATGGTTGTTCAGTTGCTAAGTCATATCCAACCCTGAACCGCCTGGACTGCAGCACTCCTGGCTCCCCTGTCCTTCACCATCTCCCAGAGTTTGCCCAACACATGTCCATTGAGTCAGTGATGCTATCAGCCATCCCATCCTCTGTCACCACCTTCTCCTTTTGCCTTCACTCTTCCTCAGCATCAGGGTCTTTTACAATGAGTTGGCTATTTGCATCAGAAGAAGAAGAAGGGAAGGTGAGAGCATGTCCCAGTTATTGCAGGTTTGGAACACACCATCCTGAAACCTAGCATCTTAAAGAGCTTGTATCCTCAGCCTGGGCAGGCTCTGCTCCACGCTGTCAGCTGAGTCAACACTGCTGGGGCCTGGTATCTTTGGAAGGATGGTGCCTGGGCTGGAAGGACTTCAACTTCTGGGGGAGGTAAAGGGGCGGCTCCTCGGCATTAATCTCCAACCCTGAGAGATCTCTTTGCCTTGTCTCTCAATCCGATAAATTCAAGATAGCTGGACTTCCTATATGGAGGCTCAGTTGAAAGAGAGAGAGATTAAAATCAATAAGCATCAATAGAGAAAGAGATTAAGAGAACAGGCAAACCCAGCTTCCTCTTGGCTGGCTAGCCTGAAAAGTGATGTATCCACTCTTTAGACAAGAGTCTCTAAGGATGACCCTTTTGCAAAGGAAGGTTAAATACCACTTTTGTATAAAGAGTATCAAAGTATCTATGGATGCACTCTAAACCATCTCTGCAGATGAGTAGTGGAATGGAAATCTGTAGAGGAAGCCCACTGACCCACTGCCCATTGCTAATCTTGCAGGAGACAGCACCCAGGTAAGCTGTGCCCCACTGCAGATGGGGCGTCATCCCTGGAAACAAGACATCACAGTCTGGCTGGACAGAGAGACAGCACTTCTAGAAGCCAGTACTTCCCAGTGCAGGCAGGAAGGGTCCTGAGGTTCCCCCAAGCCTCTCGATGGATGTGCCAAGTAGCTGTAGAGGAGGAAAAGTAAACAAGAAAGAAAAGATTTCCAGCACAACTGTAGGGCAGAGATCAAACGATAATTGTGAGTGCTTGCCAGTGCCTGTAGGAGGTGAGGTGTGGAGGGACCACACAGGAGGAAGAATTGTCAGGCGATGCCAACAAAGCTCCAGGCAGCTAGCAGGGGAGCCACCTGGTGGGCCACGATGATGATACCCACTCCAGGACCTACCAGAGGTCAGGAGATCCTCCAAATCCCATGTCAAGTGCTGTGAGCACACATGAACCCCTACTTTTCACCCAGACCTCAATTTGGGGAGAAGGCAAAGGAGGCAGAACTCTGAGACTGAGTGTTTACTGGGGACCAAGTTATTTGAGCAAACTCTGGAAATAGTGAAGGACAGGGAAGCCTGGCATGCTGCAGTCCATGAGGTCGCAAAGAGTCAGACACGGCTTTGTGACTGAAAACAAAACAAAGTTATTTGATTTATTTCATCCCTAAAAAGGAATTGAGCTTAGATAGTTAAAGTTAATTTATGGAAAGGAAATTGTTAAGTCTAGGAGAGACGGTTCTCATTTTTTTTTTTTTTTGGTATCCACTGGGGTGAGGCTTGTAGAATAAGCTGAATCAAATATAGAATGTAAAAAAGCTATACTGTATTTTCTTTGTACATCTCAGTTAACGTAAGTAGATTTTCAACACTGGTGTGAATATATCCACAGCGCAACATGCTATCAATGTCTTACATAGAGAACAGAGTCCATAAATATGTATTAAGTTGGTCCTTTAAAGATTTTGCAAATGCAGAGTATCCCAAAAAGTATTCCAAGAAGTGAACATTTATTAAATGCAATCAAACTCAAAATGTGTTTAAGAAGTTCAACAGAAACGGCCTTCCAGCGTCACAGACATTATTCCTGCAGTGAGTGGCCACAGAGAAGACACCCTGCATGTTAGACTGTCCAGGGTGAAGGGCGTGGACAGGCTTCCTTGGCTCTGCAGTTGCAGGGGCCTGGTGCTGTGGGCGGTTTTGCAACCAGCTCTGCCCCAGGTCTGGCACTGCTCTGACCATGGCCCACTTGCTCCCTTGGTGGCTTAGTGATAGGAACCTCGAATGCTAGGCGATGAAGCTCCGTGTTCCTAACTTCTAGGGTTGTGCACGCGCCTTTCACCCCATAAAGGAAGGCTTGAGCCTTGATGGGAGGAACTTGCTTTACATCCTTAGAGACTAATGAAGAACCACCACCTTTTCTGCCTGACCCCGATCTCGCGTCCCAGAGATGGAAAATGCCCTTGGTACCTTTTAACTTCAGAGAGGTCTGAGCTCCTTGTGCATGTTCTGCCTGTGAAACGTAGAGCTAGCCACTTTCTGCACATCTTCCATTTCACCTCCTTTCTAGCAATCTAGTATCAGTTCCTAATCTCTCCTCCCCAACACTTCCCCTTTTGAAAGATTTTCTGGGAGAATTGCGGTTGGTTTTCAGGGAAATGGATCCCTATTGGCCCATGGAAGGGAAGACCACAAAACTGGTGCAGACTTAAAAAACTAGCAACTAAAAATGAGACTCAGACACAGGAAAGCTTTCTGCCATTTTGCTCATTCTCAGGGAGTGTGGATGGCAGAATCTCCCAGGGCGAAATACTCTGGAGAGTTGTGTTGGCTCAAGGGGGGCCCTAGCTCCTCAGAGCCTGTGCTACAGCCTCTGGAAGGGACGATCTGAACGCCTAGTTGAGCACCACCCCCAGCGCGTGTGCTTAGTCACGGCCGCCTTTTTGTTTCCTTACGCTGTAGAGTCAGCCCACATCATCCAGACTTCACCCAGGAACCAGGGTGAAGGGGTCACACTCTATCTTGTGCAGCAATGATCTATAAATCACACTTACTCTTGCAATTGATTTCTCACTGGGCCACCTTGACATCACAGAATTTCCGACATGGTTAGTCTGCTCAGAATTCACTTGATTCACTCAGTGTGTGTTTTTAAAGTTGCAATAAACACCAGGAAAGTTTTTTATGTGCAAGATAATTTTCTGTAATCTCTGAAACCATAGCGATGTACCAGGCTATAGATCAACACGATGGGGAGGGGGCAGTAGGAAAGATGGAAATATAAGTGCACCTCCAAGGTCTGGTGGCAAGAAAATGTAATTCTCTAAAGAATGATATTCCCAACCCAGGGACTGAACCCAGGTCTCTCTCATTGCAGGCGGATTCTTTACCATCTGAGCCACCAGGGAAGCCCAGAGAATGATAATTTGGAAAAGTTAGGAAGCTCCTCTCCCGCAAGTGCCCTATGAAAACAGGACAAGTAGACATGTCACCAAAATGGGGACCTCAGGACAAGTAAGCAGAACACCTGTGTTAGTCACCAGACAGAAAAAAAAGAAGTAAAGGCAAGTCAGGATTTCCCAGCGTGAGAAACGAGTACAGAAATAGAGCTTTGGGCTGGAACCCACAATGGGCAGACTGTCGCCCCCCTCTGCTTCCCTCTATCCGTTACTCCTGCGCTGTGTTTAGTTGCTCAGTTGTGTCCAACTCTTTGTGACCCCATGCACTATAGCCCATGAAGTTCCTCTGTTCATGGGATTCTCCAGGCAAGAATATTGGAGTGGGTTGCCATTTCTTCCTCCAGGGGATCTTTCTGACCCAGGGATCGAATCCAGGCCTCCTGCATTGCAGGCAAATTCTTTACCATCTGAGCCACCAGGAAAGCCCAATTTTGTGGTATAATTACCACTTTAATTCCACTCTCCAATTTTGATTCACATTGTCATTAAGCTCCTTGATGTAGATTTAGTCTTATGTGCAGTAACCAATTGGAGAAGGAAACAGCAACCCACTCCAGTATTCTTGCCTGGAGTATCCCAGGGACAGAGGAGATGGCTGGCTGCCATCTATGGGGTCGCAGAGAGTCCAACACAACTCAAGTGTCTTAGCAGCAGCAGCAACAGGAGTAACCAGTGGACTTCCCTGGTGGCTCAGCTGGTAAATCTGCCTGCAATGCAGGAGATCTGATCCCAAGGTTGGGAAGATTTCCTGGAGGAAGGCATGGCAACCCACTCCAGTATTCTTGTCTGGAGAATCCCCATGAACAGAGGAGCCTGGTGGGCTACAGTCCAAGGGGTCGCTAAGAGTTGGACACAACTGAGCGACTAAGCACGCATACCCTAAAATTACACAAACATTATCTTTTAGTTGCTTGGGGCCTGGATAGCAACTATAGAGATTTAAAAATACAGATATAATAGGAGAAGAGCAGAAATAGTTAGTTGCACATGTCAAAATCTGTGCCTAGCTGACAACAGGATTGTATTTATATTTTGCTTGAGCTTAATTCCTTGCGTATATTTTCAGACCTATAATAAACCCCAAGCTGCCTCAAAGGTTCACATGGGTGTCATCTATGGGGTCACCTTCTAAGAATAGTTATATTAACTTCTTATTGGTCTATAAACTCTCTCCAATTGGAAGTTAAGATGTTTGAAGTCAGGGGTTTGGGGTTTTGTTTTATCCCCCACAGTATCTACAAGAGTGCCTTACAGACTTACATAAAGGTATTCTATTGAAGTCCTTTAAAGTAATAGCTTCAAGCAGAGTTTGCTAAGTCACTTCAGTAGTGTGGGACTCTGTGCGACCCCATAGACGGCAGCCCACCAGGCTCCCCCGTCCCTGGGATTCTCCAGGCAAGAACACTGGAGTGGGTTACCATTTCCTTCTCCAATGCATGAAAGTGAAAAGTGAATGTGAAGTCACTCAGTCATGTCTGACTCTTCGCGACCCCATGGACTGCAGCCTACCAGGCTCCTCCATCAATAGGATTTTCCAGGCAAGAGTACTGGAGTGGGTTGCCATTGCCTTCTCCAAGCAGAGTTTATTCCCTGTCATTTCTGGAAAAAAAAAATGAAAGACTCAATTATGTCTATGCTTAATCCCTATTCAGGGCAGGGAAAAAGAGAGGACCAAACTCTGTGGACATTTGATTGGTGTCAAGATTGGGGAGCCTCCATCAATGTAATTCAATGAGAAATCAGATTAGAGTCTGCATACTGAATAGTTCGGGTGTCGTTTGCATCATTATATTTCTGTTTGTGCTGAATCGTGCACACTTAGGTTAACTTGGGTTTGGGTCCTTATCTCTAAAAAAGACACTCTTATTGAATTAAATAAAATGTCTTATTTTAAAATGGACCTGTTGTTCCACTGGAAAATATTAGCTGTATCACATTGTAACCATAGATTTAGCCAGATTGCATAATTTAGATGGTTGCTGCTGCTGCTGTTAAGTCGCTTCAGTCATGTCCAAACCTGTGTGACTCCATAGACAGCAGCCCACCAGGCTCCCCCGTCCCTGGGATTCTCCAGGCAAGAACACTGGAGTGGGTTGCCATATCCTTCTCCAATGCATGAAAGTGAAAAGGGAAAGTGAATTCACTCAGTCGTGTCTGACCCTCAGCGACCCCATGGACTGAGCATACCAGGCTCCTCCATCGCATGGTCCATGGGGTCGCTGAGGGTCAGACACAACTGAGCGACTTCACGTTCACTTTTCACTTTCATGCATTGGAGAAGGAAATAACAACCCACTCCAGTGTTCTTGCCTGGAGTATCCCAGGGATGGGGGAGCCTGGTGGGCTGCCATCTATGGGGTCGCACAGAGTTGGACATGACTGAAGTGACTTAGCAGCAGCAGCAAGTAAGAAATTTACAATACATAGCAAGCAAACTAACAAAATACAGAGCACGTGGGAGCTTTAGCTGCTGCACGTGGGAGCTTTAGCTTTAGTTGCCGCACGTGGGAGCTTTAGCTTTAGCTGCCGCACGGGGGAGCTTTAGCTTTAGCTGCCGCACGTGGGAGCTTTAGCTGCCGCACGTGGGAGCTTTAGCTGCCGCACGGAGCTTTAGCTGCCGCACGTGATTGCTCCAGCAGCTGCACGTGGAAGTTCGAGCTGCCGCACGTGGGAGCTCTAGCTGCCGCCCGTGGGAGCTCTACCTTTCGCACGTGGGAGGTTAAGCTGCCGCACGTGGGAGCTTTAGCTTTAGCTTTAGAAATCACGTGCGGAAGTTAAAGCTCCCACGTGCGGAAGCTAAAGCTCCCACGTGCGGCAGCTAGAGCAATCACGTGAGGCTGCTAAAGCAATCACGTGCGGCTGCGAGAGCAATCACGTGCGGCAGCTAAAGATCCCACATAGGGCAGCTAGAGCAATCACGTGCGGCAGCTAGAGCTCCCACGTGCGGCAGCTAGGGCTCCCACGTACGACAGCTAGAGCTCCCATGTGCGGAAGCTACAGCTCCCAAGTGCGGCAGCTAGAGTAATCACGTACGGCAGGTAGAGCTCCCACATGCGGCAGCTAGAGCTTCCACGTGTGGCTGCTGGAGCAATCACGTGCGACAGCTAGAGCAATCACGTGCGGCAGCTAAAGCTCCAACGTGCGGCAGCTAGAACAATCACGGGTGGCAGCTAGAGAAATCACGTGCGGGAGCAAGACCTACCACGTGCGGCAGCTAGAGCAAACACGTGCGGCAGCTAGAGCAATCACGTGCAGCAGCTAGAGATCCCAAATGCGGCAGCTAGAGCTCCCACGTGAGGCACCTAGACCAATCACAGG
This sequence comes from Capra hircus, assembly GCF_001704415.2. NCBI lineage: Eukaryota > Metazoa > Chordata > Mammalia > Artiodactyla > Bovidae > Capra > Capra hircus. Next base: position 7,760 of record NW_017214524.1, read on the forward strand.
CGTCAGCTAGAGAAATCATATGAGGCAGCTGGGGCAGTCACATGGGGCAGCAGGGGCAGTCACGTGTGGAAGCTGGGGCAGTCACGTGGGCCAGCCACGTCAAAAAGTGGGGCTCCTGGGGCAATAACGTGGGCCCCCAGGGGAAATCACGTGGGCTCCCCGTGGAAATCACGTGGCCCCCAGGGGCAATCACGTGGGCCCCCAGGGGAAATCACGTGGGCCCCCACGGGCAATCACGTGGGCCCCCAGGGGCAATCACGAGGGCCCCCAGGGCAATCACGTGGCCCCCAGGGGAAATCACGTGGGCCCCCAGGGGAAATCACGTGGGCCCCCCGTGGAAATCACGTGGGCCCCCAGGGGAATTCACGTGGGCCCCCAGGGGAAATAACGTGGGCCCCCAGGCGCAATCACGTGGGCCCCCAGGGGCAATCAGGTGGGCCCCCAGGGGACATCACGTGGATCCCGGAGCAATCACGTGGGCCCCCCGTGGAAATCACGTGGGCCCCCAGGGGCAATCAGGTGGGCCCCAATGGGAAATCACGTGGGCCGCCAGGGGCAATCACGTGGGCCCCCGTGGAAATCACGTGGGCCACCAGGGGCAATCACGTGGGCCCCCAGGGGAAATCACGTGGGCCCCCAGGGGCAATCACGTGGGCCCCCAGGGGGCAATCACGAGGGCCCCCAGGGGCAATCACGTGGGCCCCCATGGGAATCACGTGGGAGGGGAAATCACGTGGGGGCCCGGGGGGCAGGGGGGCAATCACTGCCCCAATCACGTGGGCCCCCAGGGCAATCACGTGGGCCCCCGGCACACCCCCCGTGGGAATCACGTGGGCCCGTGCAATCACGTCCCCCCGTGGGAACACGTGGGCCAGGGCTCACGTGGGCACCCCGTGGAAATCACGTGGGCCCCCAGGGGCAATCACGTGGGCCCCCAGGGGAAATCACGTGGGCCCCCAGGGGAAATCACGTGGGCCCCCAGGGGCAATCACGTGGGCCCCCAGTGGAAATCACGTGGGCCACCAGGGGAAATCACGTGGGCCCCCAGGGGCAATCACGTGGGCCCCCAGGGGCAATCACGTGGGCTCCCCGTGGGAATCACGTGGGCCCCCAGAGGCAATGACGTGGGCCCACGGGGGCAATCACGTGGGCCCCCCGTGGAAATCACGTGGGCCCCCAAGGGCAATCACGTGGGCTCCGCGTGGAAATCACGAGGGCCCCCAGGGGCAATCACGTGGGCCCCCAGGGGAAATCACGTGGACCCCAGGGGAAATCACGTGGGCCCCAGGGGAAATCAACGTGAGCCCCCAGGGGATATCACGTGGGCCCCCAGGGGAAATCACGTGGGCCTCCCGTGGAAATCACGTGGGCCCCCAGGGGCAATCACGTGGGCCCCCAGGGGAAATCACGTGGGCCCCAGGGGAAATCACGTGTGCCCCCAGGGCAATCCCGTGGGCCCCCCTTGGAAATCACGTGGGCCCTCAGGGGCCAATCACGGTGGGCCCCCAGGGGAAATCACGTGGGCCCCCAGGGCAATCACGTGGCCCCAGGGCAATCACGTGGGCCCCCAGGGAAATCACGTGGCCCCTCAGGGAAATCACGTGGGCCCCCAGGGGCAATCACGTGGGCCCCCGTGGAAATCACGTGGGCCCCAGGGGCAATCACGTGGGCAATCACGTGGGCCCCAGGGGGGCAAATCACGTGGGCCCCCAGGGGAATCACGTGGGCCCCCAGGGAAATCACGTGGGCCCCAGGGGCAATCACGTGGTGGGCCCCCAGGGGAAATCACGTGGGCCCCCAGGGAAATCACGTGGGCCCCCAGGGGCAATCACGTGGGCCCCCAATCACGTGGGCCCCAGGGGAAATCACGTGGCCCCCAGGGGAAATCACGTGGGCCCCCAGGGGGGGGAAATCACGTGGGCCCCCAGGGGCAATCACGTGGGCCCCCAGGGGAAATCACGTGGGCCCCCAGGGAAATCACGTGGGGGCAATCACGTGGGCCCCCGTGGAAATCACGTGGGGCCCCAGGGGCAATCACGTGGGCCCCCAGGGAAATCACTGGGCCCCCAGGGAATCACGTGGGCCCCAGGGGCAATCACGTGGGGGCCCCCAATCACGTGGCCCCCAATCACGTGGGGCCCCAGGGCAATCACGTGGGCCCCCGGGGAAATCAGGGGCCCCAGGGGAAATCACGTGGGCCCCCAGGGAAATCACGTGGCCCCAGGGAAATCACGTGGGCCCCCAGGCAATTGGGCCCCCAAAATCACGTGGCCCCAATCACGTGGGCCCCCCACCCCCAGGGGCAATCACGTGGGCCCCCCATCACGTGGGCCCCAGGGGCAATCACGTGGCCCCCCGTGGAAATCACGTGGGCCCCCCCCAGGGCAATCACGTGGGCCCCCCAGGGCAATCACGTGGGGGGCAATCACGTGGGCCCCCAGGGGAAATCACGTGGGCCCCCAGGGCAATCACGTGGGCCCCGGAAATCACCCCCAATCAAAATCACGTGGGCCCCCACGGGCCCCAGGGGCAATCACGTGGGCCCCCGTAAATCACGTGGGCCCCCAGGGGCAATCACGTGGGCCCCAGGGGGCCCCCAGGGGAAATCACGTGGGCCCAGGGCAATCACGTGGGCCCCAGGAAATCACGTGGGCCCCCAGGGAAATCACGTGGGCCCCAGGGAAATCACGTGGGCCCCCCAATCACGTGGCCCCTAGGGGAAATCACGTGGGCCCCAGGGCCACGTGGGCCCCCAGGGGCAATCACGTGGGCCCCCAGGGGAAATCACGTGGGCCCCTGGGCCCGTGGGCCCCTGGGGCAATCACGTGGGCCCCCATCACGTGGGGGCAATCACGTGGGCCCCCAGGGCAATCACGTGGGCCCCCCATCAACGTGGGCCCCCAGGGGAAATCACGGGGAAATCACGTGGGCCCCCCCAGGGGAAATCACGTGGGCCCCAATCAGGGGGTGGCCCCCCCAGGGAATCACGTCCCACGTGGCCCAGGGGAATCACGTGGGGGGCAATCACGTGGGGCCCCAGGGGTCAATCACGTGGGCCCCAGGGGAATCACGTGGGCCCCCCATGGGCAATCACGTGGGGCCCCTGGGGCAATCACGTTGGGCCAAATCACTGGGCAATCACGTGGCCCCAGGGGAAATCACGGTGGGCCAATCACGTGGGCCCCCAGGGGAAATCACGTGGGAAATCACGTGGGCCCCGGGCCCCCAGGGCAGGAAATCACGTGGGCCCCCTGGGGCAATCACGTGGGCCCCAGGGGGAAATCACAGGGGCAATCACCCCAGGGGAAATCACGTGGGCCCCTGGGGCAATCACGTGGGCCCCAGGCCAATCAGGGGAATCACGTGGGCCCCTTCACGGTGGGGGGAATCACGTGGGCCCCTGGGGCAATCACGTGGGCCCCCAGGGGAAATCACGTGGGCCCCTGGGAATCACGTGGGCCCCAGGGGAAATCACGTGGGCCCCCAGGGGGGCCCCAATCACGTGGCCCTAGGGGAATCACGTGGGCCCCAGGGGCAATCACCCCCCAAATCACGTGGGCCCCCAGGGGAAATCACGTGGGCCCCCAGGGAAATCACGTGGGCCCCCAAGGGGAAATCACGTGGGCCCCCTGGGCAATCACGTGGGCCCCCACGAAATCACGTGGGCCCCCAGGGGAAATCACGTGGGCCCCCAGGGGAAATCACGTGGGCCCCCCCACGGCCCCCAGGGGAAATCACGCCCCCAGGGGAAATCACGTGGGCCCCAGGCGGAAATCACGTTCAAATCACGTGGAAATCACGGGGCCCCCAGGGCGAAATCACGTGCGGCCCCCAGGGGAAATCACGTGGGGGAAATCACGTTCACCAAATCATCAATCACGTGGGCCCCCAGGGGAAATCACGTGGGCCCCAAAATCACGTGGGCCCCTGGGGAAATCACGTTGGCCCCCCGGCAATCACGTGGGAAATCACGTGGCGCCCCCTGGGCAATCACGTGGGCCCCCAGGCAATCACGTGGCCCCAGGGAAATCACGTGGGCCCCCTGGGCAATCACGTGGGCCCCCAGGGGAAATCACGTGGGCCCCCTGGGGCAATGCGGGCAATCACGGGCCCCTTCACGGAAATCACGTGGGCCCCCCGGGAAATCACGTGGGCCCCCAGGGAAATCACGTGGGCCCCCATGGGAAATCACGTGGGCCCCCTGGGGCAATCACGTGGGCCCCAGGGGAAATCACGTGGGCCCCCGGGCAATCACGTGGGCCCCCAGGGGAAATCACGTGGCCCCCAGGGGCAATCACGTGGCCCCCAGGGGAAATCACGTGGGCCCCTGGGGCAATCACGGGCCCCCAGGGAAATCACGTGGCCCCCTGGGTGGAAATGTCCCTGGGGAAATCACGTGGGCCCCAGGGGAAAATCACGTGGGGGCAATCACGTGGGCCCCCAGGGGAAATCACGTGGGCCCCCAGGGGAAATCACGTTGGGCAGGGGAAATCACGTGGGCCCCCATCACGTTCACGTGGGCCCCCGGGGCCCCCAGGGGAAATCACGTGGGGGGCAATCACGTGGGCCCCCAGGGGGCAATCACGTGGGGGGGGAAATCACGTGGGCCCCCTGGGCAATCACGTGGGCCCCAGGGGAAATCACGTGGCCCCAGGGCAATCACGTGGGCCCCCCAGGGCAATCACGTGGGCCCCCCAGGGGAAATCACGTGGGCCCCCTAATCACGTGGGCCCCCAGGGGAAATCACGTGGGCCCCAAATCACAATCACGTGGGCCCCCAGGGAAATCAAATCACGTGGGCCCCCATGGGCAATCACGTGGCCCCTGGGGCAATCACGTGGGGGAAATGAAATCACGTGGGCCCCAGGGAAATCACGTGGCCCCCTGGGGAAATCACGTGGGCCCCCAGGGAAATCACGTGGGCCCCGGCAATCACGTGGGCCCCCAGGGAAATCACGTGGGCCCCGGCAATCACGGGCCCCGGAAATCACGTGGGCCCCCAAATCACGTGGGCCCCGGAAATCACGTGGGCCCCAGGGAAATCACGTGGGCCCCCAGGGGCAATCACGTGGGCCCCCAGGGGAAATCAAATCACGTGGGCCCCGGGAAATCACGTGGGCCCCCAGGGGAAATCAAATTGGGCCCCAAATCACGTGGGCCCCCTGGGGCAATCACGTGGGCCCCAGGGGAAATCACGTGGGCCCCCCCCAATCACGTGGGCCCCCAGGGAAATCACGTGGGCCCCAAATCACGTGGGCCCCCAGGGGAAATCACGTGGGGGGCAATCACGTATCAAATCACGTGGGGCCCCAGGGGAAATCACGTGGGCCCCAGGGCAATCACGTGGGCCCCAAAATCAAGGGCCCCCAGGGGCAATCACGTGGGCCCCCAGGGAAATCATCACGTGGGAAATCACGTGGGCCCCCTGGGGCAATCACGTGGGCCCCCAAAATCACGTGGGCCCCAGGGAAATCACGTGGGCCCCCACGGGGGGGCAATCACGTGGGCCCCCAGGGGAAATCACGTGGCCCCCAAATCACGTGGGCCCCGGGCAATCACGTCCCAGGGAAATCAGGGGCAATCACGTGGGCCCCCAGGGAAATCAAAATCACGTGAAATCACGTGGGCCCCCAGGGGAAATCACGTGGCCCCCAGGGGAAATCACGTGGGCCCCCCAATCACGTGGGCCCCCCAGGGGAAATCACGTGGGTGGGCAATCACGTGGGCCCCCAGGGGAATCAAATCACGTGGCCCCCAGGGGAAATCACGTGGGCCCCCAAAATCACGTGGGCCCCAGGGGAAATCACGTGGGCCCCAGGGGCAATCACGTGGGTGGGCAATCACGTGGGCCCCCAGGGAAATCACGTGGGGCCCCCGGGCAATCACCCCCTGGGAAATCACGTCACGGCAATCACTGGGCCCCCAGGGGAAATCACGTGGGCCCCCAAATCACGTGGGGCCCCAAATCACGTGGGCCCCCAGGGAAATCACGTGGGCCCCCTGGGCAATCACGTGGGGCCCCAGGGGAAATCACTGGGCCCCTGGGGCAATCACGTGGGCCCCAGGGGAAATCACGTGGGCCCCAGGGGAAATCACGTGGGCCCCAGGGGAAATCAGGGGCAATCACGTGGGCCCCCAGGGGAAATCACGTGGGGGGCAATCACGTGGCCCCCACATCACGTGGGAAATCACGTGGCACGTGGGCCCCCAATCACGTTCACGTGGGCCCCAGGTGGGCCCCCAGGGAAATCACGTGGCCCCCGGGGCAATCACGTGGGCCCCCAGGGAAATCACGTGGGCCCCTGGGGCAATCACGTGGGCCCCAGGGGAAATCACCAGGGAAATCACGGGGCCCCAGGGAAATCACGTGGCCCCTGGGCAATCACGTGGCCCCCTGGGCAATCACGTGGGCCCAGGGGAATCACGTGGGGCCACGTGGGCCCCAGGGAAATCACGTGGGCCCCCGGGGCAATCACGTGGCCCCCAGGGAAATCACGTGGGCCCCAGGGGAAATCACGTGGCCCCCACGGGAAATCACGTGGGCCCCAGGGGAATCACGTGGGCCCCCTGGGCAATCACGTTGGAAATCACGTGGGCCCCCAGGGCAATCACGTGGGCCCCCCAGGGAAATCACGTGGGCCCCCTGGGCAATCACGTGGGGCCCCAGGGGAATCACGTGGGCCCCCAGGGGCAATCACGTGGGCCCCCAGGGGAAATCACGTGGGCCCCCAGGGGAAATCACGTGGCGCCCAGAAATCAGGGCCCCCAATCAAATCACGTGGCCCAAATCACGTGTGGCCCCCAGCGGAAATCACGTGGGCCCCCAGGGCCCCCCAATCACGTGGGCCCCAGGGGAAATCACGT
>NW_017214525.1:0-24463 GCF_001704415.2 Capra hircus
AGAGAGAGATAATTTCATGGCTGCAATCACCATCTGCAGTGTTATTTTGGAGCCCCCCAAAAATAAAGTCTGACACTGTTTCCCCATCTATTTCCCATAAGTGATGGGAACAGATGCCATGATCTTCTGTTTTCTGAATGTTGAGCTTTAAGCCATTTTTTCACTCTCCTCTTACAACTTTCATGCAAGAGGCTGCTTAGTTACCTTCTCACTTTCTGATAAGGGTGTTATCATTGCATATCTGAGGTTATTGATATTCTCCCAGCAATCTTGATTCCAGCTTGTGCTTCTTCCAGCCCAGCATTTCTTGTGATGTACTTTGCATATAAGTTAAATAAGCAGGGTGACAATATACAGCCTTGACATACTCCTTCTCCTATTTGGAACCAGTCAGTTATTTCATGTCCTATGCAACATCAAAGTCAATAGAGCTCTGGGAGCTGGGTCCCTGACAAGGATGAAGGGTATGTCAGGGGAGTTGGATAGTGATTCCATCCTCAGCATGTTGAGGATCCTGTGGGGATGCGTGAAAATGCGGCTTCTGAGTCAAGGTCAGGAGGAGAGCTCAAGACGCTGTATCGCTAACAACCTTCCAGATGCCATGATGCATCTGGTCAGCAGACCACTCTTTGAGTAGCAGGCTCTTAGAAGGTAGTAAGTTTTCCCTAAATGATGTGGATTCCAGAAAGAGGCATGGAGATACAGACAGGAAGTTTTAGAAGACTGTTGAACAGCTGGGTGAGGATGGAGTCTAAGTTGTACTGGGAAAACAGCAAAAGAGAAAGTGTATTAAGAGACCATGAGCCATTTAGGGCCTAGCCATGGGTTTCATTGTTAACCTTATTCTAACAGGCAATAGGGAGCCACCAAATGTTTCTAAGAACAAAGTGGCTTGATTGGCTTGGGATTTAGGTAAACCACCCCATGTCCATGTAGTGAAGCATGAGTTGGTGGAAAAACTCAAGATCTTTGAATTATGACCAATATAGCAATATTAAAGAAAGATAGAAGGAAATGGCAACCACCCCAGTGTTCTTGCCTGGAGAATCCCAGGGACAGGGGAGCCTGGTAGGCTGCCGTCTATGGGTCTCACAGAGTCGGACATGACTGAAGCGACTTAGCAGCAGCAGTGAGGCATTTACCTTGGCAAAAAGCTGTGGTGATTAAGAAGTAGAGATGGACTGGTACAATATTTAGGAAATAGCACCAACAGTACTGATTCAGAAATTAGGAGTGAGTATAAACTACAGTTGGCCCTCCATCTCTACAGGTTCTGCATCTGCAGAGTCAACCAATTGGGGATCAAAAAATTTGGAAAAAAAAAAATCCCTGGTTCCAAATTCAAAACTTGAATTCATCATGCACTGGGCAGCTAATTATGTAGCATGACATGAAATTGTATAAATAATTTATGGATGATTTAAAGTATATGGAAGGATGTACATAGGTTATATATGCCAATTCTATGCCATTTTATGTAAGGGATCAGTACCTGTGGAATTAGTCCAAGGGACAACTGTAGTAAACAAAACGTCATTCAGATTTCTTACCCGGGAGCTTGAGGGGATGAATGCAGCAGCATGGTATCTCAGGATCAGATAGCTTGGGATGTTTTCCATATGCATTTGATTTTTTTATTTTTTTTTTTTTTATTTTTATTTTTTTTCTGTCTGGTGGTGGTGATATACTTCTTATTCAAATAGACATTTTTATTACATCTATTTGTTTTCTTTTTTTTTTTAAATTTTTTATTTTTTTTAAATTAAAGCAATTATTATTGAATCAAGCTAAAATGCAGTTTATTTTTATTTCGAACTGTTATTTACTTTATGTTTCTTAGGGATTGATTTATCACTGAAAATTTTATTCCAAAGAATACCATACTGTTTTTTGCAGAAGTGTGCCTCAGTGGTAAGGACTCCGCCTGCTAATGCAGGAGATGCAGCAAGTTTGATCCCTGGGTCAGGAAGATTCCCTGGAGGAGGAAATGGCCCACCCATTCCAGTATTCTTGCCTAGGAAATCCCACGGACAGAGGAGGTTGGTGCGCTACATACAGTCCACGGGGTCGCAGAGTTGGACACGACTGAGTGACTAAACAATAGCAACAAATAATGATAGAAAAGTTAGAAGAACTTACCAAAAACAGTTAACTGCTTCCATACTGAAATTTGTTATAATTTCTAATGATTTCTTATTTAAAATTATGGCATTTGTTATTAATAATTGGATAGCACTTTGGTATCTTCCCTCAAAAAAAGTGTATGCAAGACTCTATTGTAGCAGAGATTGCACTGTATTGAACAATTTTAAATAAATCTCTGTCTTCCAAGGCAGTGAATGAGTTCCTTGAGGACACAGAGAGATTGTATTCGTATTTATCCCGTAGCCTGACCGACCCTAGATGGAGTCAATGTCAGGAACCAACAGTAATTTTGAATAAACAAATCCTGCCAAGCATACTATTCTTTATTCTTGCACTCAAGAGGTCAGTTGCTCAGACAATGGAAAGACATTTGCATCACCCAGGACTGAGTTCACCCCTAAAGTCAGACATATGCCGGCTGCGCAAGTGAGTTAAGGACCATTTTGGAAGTTAACTGTTTAAACTGTGTGCTGTAAAGCCACAAACCAGGTCAGGCAAATGTCAGGAATCATGACCTACCAGGAAGTCTGTAGGAGGAGACGGAGAAAAGGGTGAAGGTCAACTAACTCATAGTTCTCTGTGATGGGAGTTGTTTTGGCAAGCGGTTCTGGCTGACTTCATAAACGGGAAAGCAACAGCCAGACACTGGTCAACCCGAGAACACATCCCACTTTGGTTCTTCCCTCCCCACCCCACCCTGGCATTACCTGTGTGGGCCCCATTGTTTCCATAGTGATTTTAATTAAAATAGTAGTCACCGGTTGTAACAAGTTACCGCAGTAATTGTCAGTGGTGCTGACGGTTACGGGAAATGAACCATTGAGTTTAATCTTAATAGATCAAGCAGGAAAGAGAGGAAAACATACATTTAGGGGATTGTTCCCTGGGAGCTTGTGAGACGGCGAGGGCTGGGTAGAGCTGCTCATGGGAAAGTCAGCCAGAGCATAGCAGATACAATGACATGCTGGCTAGTGAGCCCTGGACATCTGTCCAGACTTCATCACCTAAGTAAGTAAATGGTCTTTCTGGGCAGAAGTCAGAAGTCTAGCACGTGAGGAACAAACTGAAACAGGAAGCAAAGCAGAGGATGGTAAAGGTAAGGCCAAGAGGCTAGAAGGCAATGAACATTTTTATCCACCCAGAAAACCTACAGACAGGAGCCTCCTTGGGTCCATGAGGCACTGTGGGTCACCCCCTCCCCTTCAAGCCCATGGCCCTCTCCCTGTCCTTGCCCCTAGGCTTCCCCCAGTGTCCCGACTCTCCATTATCAGTCCTCTGCAGAGATTTCTCTTCTCCCTCATCCTTAAGTCACCCAAATTCAGCCTAGGGTCTGGCACCAATGATAACTTTGAACCAATAACTACTTCTAAATGTATTACTCTGTATTCTGATACAGTAAGTCCTCTACATATGAACCTTCAAGTTGGGAACTTTCCAAGATCAGAATGTGTGTTCATATGTTCAAGGATGTAAATTAGTTCACACATGTCTGGTGTATGTTGTCACATGCGTACACCCTCTACAAGTGGTTATGCCTCTGTGTACTTTATAGCACTGTATAGAGTACAGTAGTATCTTTCTTTTAAGCCCAGGATGTCTGGAAGCAAGCGTAAAAGCAGCGGTACATAACCAATTGTGTTAGTTGAGTACCTAGGCTAAATTTGTTGGACTTTCGAACAAATTGGACTCATGAACGCACTCTTGGAACAGAATTTATTCCTACAGAGGGAACTTACTGTACTTTAGACAGGTGTGTCTTCTCACAGGTCACTGCTGGGATAGATGGGCCAGTTCCCAATGGAGACTCGGAAAGAAGCATAGAGCACCTCTCTGAGCACTGAGAAGATGAGGTGCTCTCCGCATCTCCTCGCATAACGGCTCACGGATCCCTGGTGCTCCCGGCCTCCCCTGCCCGTGAGTGAAGCTCCTCCTCACCCGGGGGCTGCCCTGGGCCGAGATGCTGAGGCTCACGGTAGGAAACTGCCTGCACAGGGGCCTGCGGGGACGAGACAGGGTCTGCTGTCACAGCATTCGAACCACATACTCTGACTGCCTCTTCTCCATCCACCTCTAGATCAGGACAGCCTCCTTTTATAGAAGGAGCATGTGTAGGGATGTGTGGAAGAGTCCAGTCTGGAAGCTGGTTGCAGGGCAGGAGGCAGGGCGGGTGGAAGCAGACGGAGCTGCTGGTCGAAGAGCAAGTGACAAATACCTCAAAGTGAAAATACGAGAGTGAGTGAGGGTCTGAAGGGCAGTGAGAACAGGGACTGGAGAACTGGACGAGACAGAATTCACAAAAGACACAATGACAGGATGTGGATGATTGCATTTAGGGGAGGAAAAGGAGGGGAAAGCCAAAGGTGACTCTCAGATGCTGAGGTTGGGTGGATGGATGCATGCAGGACACGGTGCGGCTTTGTAGCTGTCCTCTTCTGCCTTGTGCTTCTGGGGAGATCCCAGTACGCAAGAGGGGCTTTCCTGATAGCTCAGTTGGTAAAGAATCCACCTGCAATGCAGGAGACCCCGATTTTATTCTTGGGTCGGGAAGATCTGCTGGAGAAGGTATAGGCTACCCACTCCAGTATTCTTGGGCTTCCCTTGAGGCTCAGCTGGTAAAGAGTCCTGCAATGTGGGAGACCTGGGATCAATCCCTGGTTTGGGAAGATCCCCTGGAGAAGGGAAAGGCTACTCACTCCAGTATTCTGGCCTAGAGAATTCCATGGACTACATAATCCATGGGGTCACAAAGAGACAGACATGACTGAGCGACTTTCACACTTCACAGCACCTGAGGACCTTATTGTTTTCATGAAAAGATCGGAATATATTCTATTTAATCTCTGTAGCCTTTACCTTGCCACAATCCTGGGTTTCTAAGAGCAATTGGCGATTTGTATGACTAAATAGAGTGCTGGGCCCTTCTCTTGCAAAGCTGGCTCCTGGCACTGACCCAAGCCAGCCGAGCAGGGCACAGATCCCATTCCACACCTGCACTTCCAATCAGATGGGAAACATGTCAAAAGTGATTACAACCAATCCAAAAAGTGCCAAAGCTTGGGGATTATTTCCTTCATGAAAATGAGAGCTAATTTTAGTTATCATGATAACAACACCACTCTCTGCTGCTGTGTTGACAAGAGCCGAGGGTAGGCTCTGGGGACGGGATTGGGACTTGACATCACTGGGACAGAGAGGAGCGGGGCTGTGCTGATGCCCAGCAGAAATAGCCTCCAGGAACAGAGGGGAATATAACTTTCTCATCCTCCCCAAGCCCCAGAGACCCTCACCATCAGACACACAGCTGTGGCTGCAGGACGTTTCTGAAACTCAGCTGTTCTGTTCCCCGACCTGAGGCTAAAGCCGTCCAGGAAGGTGTCCTGCCTGGATCCGTGATTGGCTGGTGGGGGTTGGGGCATGGGCAGATGGGATGCTGCCTGTCAACAGCAGAGCTTGATGAGACACACATGGTAGGGAGCGTGTAGCACTCAGGTCTTCACGGGCAGCCCAAGCGTGCACGGTGTAAGTGCAGAACATCCCTGGGCGTGGAGCCATGGGCCTGGCAGCAAGGCCACCTCTAGTCCATCATTCCAGGGAGTTGAGCTGACACACACTGCAGAGCCTGCCTGAAGGCTTATGCCCCGGCCTTGCTTGCATGGGTGGGAAGAAGGGAAATGGCCAGAATTTCCTTTCCTGCAGAGGCACTTCTTGACATGTTCTTGCACTTTTACCAGGAATAAAATCCTGATGGCAAACCATTTTAGTGCTTCATCCATTCAGAACATTTCAGAGATTTTAGCCCAAATCTGGGCCTGCCCATGGGATGGCGTCACTCTTGGGGCATCATTCCTTCTACATGTGGCTCCAGGGAAAGATGAAGACCTGAGCTGTCCACCATGATTCTTAGAAACTAAGTGGTTTTCTCCACTGTGAGTGAGGATGGACACTTTCACTTTGGAACTTGGCTGAGGAGATGAACAGCATTAGAGATGAACTCCAGTCATGGAAAGAGAAATCAGGACTGCCTGACCTTCCTGATTTGGACAATTCAAAGATCCAGTGGGTCTGATACTAACATCAAGATCAGAGAAAACACCACTGGCTATGAAAGATGTGGGAAGAAATTAGACTTCTGAGGTGTGGGTTACTAAAAAGACTCCCTTTGCTCCCAATTCCTTTCTCTTCCTAGTGTAAATGATAACAATATAATACTTGTGCTAAGTACGAATCAGGCCCATCACCGAAAACCACTAAGAAAACCTAAAGGGACATATGCTGTGAATCTTACAAAACATGCCTAATTGAAGACAACCTATAAATAATGCATGATCTTTCAGCAGACCAAAACTGGAAAAACATATCATTTATGATTTTTCAATGATCTGTCAAGTAGAAACAACTTATCTAGAACCCAAGTCATTGTTCAAATAACCAAACATATTTGAAACCTATAATGGTCATTCTTAATTATGAACCATTCTGGATTACCAAGGAAGAATCAAATTTCCTTTAGATGAGTTATGATGAAGGATGTTTAATATAGTTTCATTTACAATATGCAATTAATCAGAAAGCCCACGGATTAGAAATTCCTACCTCCATTATTAATGATGAGAAAAAGATGAATATATGTATACACACACACACACACACACACACACACATCATGGAAGGCAAGGAGAAGGAAACCAATTTCATAACCTTTCCTTGGATTAGAATGTTTTGTCATTCCCACGAAAATGATTCTTAGCTAAACATAAATATTTCCAGTTACAAGCAGGCAAGTATTCTTTTATTTTTGCAGTGGTTATATAATCAATAATGTTTGCTCAGGACCTCCCTAGTGGTCAGTGGTTAAGACTTCACCTTCCAATGTGGTGCGTTCGATTCCTGTCAAAGAGTTAAGATCCCACATGTCCCTCGGCCAAAAAAGGAAAACATGAAGCAGAAGCAATGTTATAAAAATTCAATAAAGACTTTTTAAAGAATGGTCCACATTAAAAAAAAAGTTTGTAGTTTTTTAAAAGTTTCGATGTTTTTGAAACATCAAAAAGAAAAAAAGCAGGTTGTTAGGGGGAATTTTATCATTTTCAATCAGTGTAAAGACAAGCGAAAGATGAAGTAGGCCTAGTATTAAAAAGAACAGAGAGGAGGATTTTGTGTCCCTTTAAGTAAGGTAATTTCATATTGTTCTGCTAGCTTTATGATCTACATCTTCGGTACTGACCACAATTGTTCAAAATTTGGAATTTTACTTTAGAGTAAAAAAAAAATCAGTTTTGTGTAGAATCTTGGATTTTCTTTTTCCTCACATTTCTTCTGGTTTATCGTCTTCCATCTATATAAGACTTTCTTTCTTACTTTTCCTGTGGAGTCAGGGACGATCTTAGCAAGTAACACATTGTAGTAAAAATCAGGAAAAGCGTCCCAAAAGGGCTTTTACACTACCCACACCGGTAAAGAGTTTTGAAAATGTCATTTTAAACATTGTTGAATAGGTAACACAAGGAAGAGAAAATGAACCTGGAGTTTACAAGATTGCTGGGGAGAGAGACGTGAACTTCCCCAGTACAAAGAGGCCCATGAGTAATTAGCTTGTGCAAGGTGGCATACAGGAGATCCAAGGAGCAAGCTGTATCACTGGAGAGAATGTTCAAGAAGGTTGCCCTACAAGGAAAATCTCTACGTAGCTGGGTCTCAGAAGATGAGGAAATTGGGGTGGGGGGTTACCAAAAAGAGATCCCCATTTCCCCACGGCAGCTTCTCCCGTGGCTCAGGCTCTTCTTGAAGGTGACCTTGACACTCACCCTGTCTAGACGTGGAGCTATGTTCCGCCCCCTAGCACTGGGATGTCTTCAGTGACTACTTCGGCCATTAGAGTGTACAGAGGTGATGTGACTTCCGAGGCCAGGCCATGAAAGGGAATTCAGCCTCCTCCTTGCTGCTGGAGCCCCATGCCACCACGCTGGAAGGCACCTAGTCACCCACAGTGTAGAGGTCATGTGTGGCCTCCCTGCAGCTACATAAAGAAAGATGGGGAAGATGTCCAGCCACACTCCTCCAGCGCACTGCTCCAGTGCCCAGGCTCTTCCAGTCTGTTCCAGCTCCAGCTGATGACTAATTATGGCCAGAGGATTGCCTAAGTCAGAACCACCCACCGACACTATGAGAGAATAAAATGTTCACTGCTGATTGAAACCACCAAGTCGAGGGGTGATGAGTCAGCAACCATCAGAGATAAATGGGAACTTGGGGAGAGATGTGGGAGTTCCTGAAGCCACTCCTTCCATCTGTGATCTCCTGAGACCAGCCCTCTTATTAGTGGCTTCTTTGGACAAGTGGTGTGCCCCCAGCTGAGCTGTGTTGGAAGACGTGAACTGGTGAGAGATGGGCTGACTGTAGGTATATGGCCTGGTGCTGATGCAGTTTCTAGTAATTTCAGCCCTGTTCAAATGTAGAAAGAGGTTTGAGCCAAATGCAGAACAAATTTCTGTATGTGTTGGTGGAAGGACCTAGCAAAATCATGGAGATTTATCAGCAGAAAGCTGGGGACGGTGTACCTTTGGGAGATGTTGGGTTGAGTGCTGCGAGGGACCTTCCTAGAATGGCTGGAGGCTGTTTCATTTTCCAAGATCAAACCTCTCTGTTGTGTGAGTTTGGCTCCTCACCGACGCTGGAATTTCTGTAGAGATTCTTGCTACAAAGGAGATTTGAAATATCATGCTGATTTTTGCTAAGTCATAAAACAATTCTTGTTAGCTTTTGGAAATTACTGAAAATATACAAAGGATGAGTAAGGAAACATTATTAATAATCCCATGACCCATTTTACCATGTTCTTGTATTTTCTTCTGGCATCCTTCCATGTGTATATAAAATTGATAACATGTCTGTTAAGAGCAATGAATGCTCTCTAAATATTTATAGAGAAAAATTCTCATACAATATCAAACTTAGTGCTCCATAAATGTATAAATAGACACATAAATATGATAACTTCTCTTTAATGTAGATAGTCTCACAAAATGAGGGTCATACAAGTTGCTTTTTTTTCACTTCATATTACATGGGGAGCATTTCTGTGGAGTAAGTTCATGAAGGAACAGGGAATGGAAACTCAGCCTCTTTTTTCTGATGTGAGTTGTGATATGGGTCCCTGTCTCTTTTGCCTGTTATATGAATTGTGAACAGACTGTGTTTCTAACAGGTCCTGTCCCTCAGGGCATATGTGGAATACAAAAAACCAACAAACAAAAACCCAGATACATGAACAAGTCAAACCAAACAAAAACAAGCAGAGAACAGAGCAGTGGTTCCCAGAGGGGCAGGGGGCTAGAAGGGGGAAATGGGTACAGGGGGTCGACTGTCTGCTCCTGTATGGAAACCACATCGTGGGCATGAGAACAGTGCCGTGTCCACAGAAATAGAAATACAATGTGCACGTGACTCATCTGTAATGTTATAAACTAATGCTATCTCAATCAGTAAATCAATCCATTTTTTAAAAAATTTAGAGGCTTCTCTACACTGAAAATGTAGTTGTAGATATTGGAATCCAGGAACCTGTCTCTTTGGAGCATCCTGGCATTCAGAGGCATGTTCCTTTTACCCTTATGTCCACCCAGTTACCTAGGCCTTCATTTAGAAGGTGCGTGTCTTAGTTTGGGTTCCTCTAGAAGCAGAACCTGAGACAGGAATGTGGGTGCATGTGGTTTACTTGGAAGGCAATCCCAAGAAGAAGGACAGGCAGGCTATGAGGAGTCACAGCTGTGGGCCCCAGGCTCCATCCTGTGAGGGAAGAAAGTGTGGGGCGTGGGTGGTTCCACTCGGAGGCTACGAGGCTGGGTGCTCCCCTGTCCGTTCCAGCTTCATGGCCTGGGGATGTCTCCTTGCCATCTGCCTCAAGGCATTCTGTGTTCAATCCCATGCAGGACTTTCTTTTTTTCTTTTTGACAACATATATGAGCTACTTTTATTAAAAGAAAAAAAAATTTTTTAATTTAAAAAGTACCAATAAACCAAAAAGTCTGAATTTTTTTTTTTTTTAGGGTTAACAGATACATTAACAGATACTACTACATTTATTTTTTTTTAGATGATTTTTTTTTATTTTTTAAATTTTAAAATCTTTAATTCTTAAAAGCGTTCCCAAACATGAACCCCCCTCCCACCTCCCTCCCCACAACATCTCTCTGGGTCATCCCCATGCACCAGCCCCAAGCATGCTGCACCCTACGTCAGACATGGACTGGCGATTCAATTCTTACATGACCGTATACATGTTAGAATTCCCATTCTCCCAAATTATCCCACCCTCTCCCTCTCCCTCTGAGTCCAAAAGTCCGTTAATTTTAAAAAAGAATTAATTACAAAATATGGACATCATAACATCCTCAGATTTTTTTCTGCAATACCTGATGCCAAAATACAATGAGAAAATTATTACTAAACTTTGAAAAGTTGCAACTAAAAAATTGTGTAAATAAATTCCAACAGTAACAAACATTTTCTTATTCATAATGTGAATGCAGTAGCTATGTGAAGATAGAAGGAATAAGGTGAAATTGAGGAGAAAAGTTGTAGAGGAGGAGCCATGAACTTGGAGTTAATACACAAGTTGAGGGAGGTGGGTGGGGGGGTGGGTTCAGGATGGGGAAAACATGTAAACCCACCGATGATTCATGTCAATGTGTAGCGAAAACCACTACAATATTGTAAAGTAATTAGCCTCCAATTAAAACAAATAAATTTTTAAAAGTCAGGCAAAGACTATGAGATAATGTATCAGAAAAATAAAATGAGGAATGACCCTAGCTAAGTTATATAAATTCTTAATAAGACTTGATCTAACAATGAATAAATTATATATGCAAAATCCAATAATCAAATACTATGTAGTATGTAAAATATTATAGAACTGACTCAAAACTACAGGCTAAATGTCCATACCTCCCTCCTAAACATTTCCCACGCAGGATTTTCTTTTGTGGCACAATAGCCAGGGGGGGCGCAACGGCTTTTGTGATTCCTCTGCCTCTGTTTCCACAGCTGTGTTGTGACTCCTGGACTGTGGAGCTGCTTCGGGACTACACTCATGGTCTCAAGGTTCCCAGATGCCCTTTTTCCCAAAAGCTTCCTTGGTGGTGGTAAGACAGAAGATAAAAAGTCCAAGCCTGATTCGAAGATCGTAATTATTTTCCTGCAACAGGAAAAATAAGTTCAAACCCAAAAAGTGGCATCCTGCAGGAATGAAAAAATGAAAGTCAAGTCTCCCAGTCGTGTCTGACTCTTTGAGACCCCATGGACTATAGAGTCCATGGGATTCTCCAGGCCAGAATAGTGGAGTGGGTAGCCTTTCCCTTCTCCAAGGGATCTTCCCAACCCAGGGATCCAACCCAGGTCTCCTGCATTGCAGGTGGATTCTTTACCAACTGAGCCACCAGGGAAGCAGGGATGAGAACAGCACCCTAAAAGTCTGAAATCAGGAGATACTCAGAGCGTGGCTGGATGCTCCGGCTGCTGGGATGGCAGCAGGTGATTCTAGCAGGAAGGGAATGTCTCTGGTTCAAGCAGTGCTGAGAGCCAGGGGCAGGGGCAGCTCCTACCTTAGGGAGATGTGTGGACAGAATAAGCTAGTGAACCGTCTAAGAAGCAGCTCACATAACGAAGGACCAAAGAAGCAGAAAACATTTTTCTCAGAAAATATTCATAGGCAGGGGAATTCTCTGGAGGTCCCGTGGTTAGGACTTCTATGCTTCCATTGCACTGAACATAGGTTCAATCTCAGGCCAGGGAGCTGAGATCTCACTTGCTAGGAGACCAAAATAGTAATGATAATGCTAATGATATTAAAAAGAATCCAAAAGAAAGAAAATATTCATGGGCCTTCAGAGAGATTCAGTTACAGAAGGGCTGTCCTGTACAGAAGGTAGTTGATGGGTTCTGAGCTGCTTCAGAAGGCAAAATGGGGACGAACAGGCAACAAGCAGGAGAGCAGGTGTGCATTCAGGATCAAAGGAACCCCAAGGCCTGCCTGACAACTCCTGCCTGGAGTTTCTGAAGACCCCTGGTGCAAACCAAGCTTTAAAGATGGGAGCTCAGCAAAGTCCATTCTTTGCCGTGTTTTTTTTGTGTCGTAGTTTTGTTTCGAGGAGGAAGATGGGGCAGCCAGTGGCAACCTTAGGGGACAAAGACTGCAGTTTGCCCTGTACTGGGCGATAATATTGCTCGCTTATCATTAGCCTTTCAGAGAAGTGGGCAGATATGTGTCACGTGGTCCATCACGAACGCGACAGACCTTGGGATGCATGACTGTCTCTCAGATGCATCTCTGAACTGGGGTAGACTCTTGTCACTCCAAGCCTTGGGATCTCCTTCCTGATTCTCCATATGGCCGCCCCTGTGAAGTGCAGTCCCCTCTCTCCACTCCTCATCCCAGGGAGTTTTGGCACGGAGCCCTATGGGGAAGCAACTGGGAAATCGCATCTTAGTTTCTTCAGCAGCCTTGGATCTGGCAGCCCTCCCTGGGAATCACACCGGTGATGACGCCATGAGGCTCTGAGCCCAGGGGGACATAGACGTCAGAGAAGGCATGTTTATACAAGCTACATGACCGGCACCTCGGATCTCACAAATGATGTTTCTGTTCTCAGGGAGAGGTGGGCTACAGATAGGGAAAAAGTAAAGGGAAACCAAAGCTCCATGGTGTTGGGTTATGGGGATGAGGGGCACATTCTAAGAGCTGGAGATGGGAGTGGAATGGCCTAGGCCTCTCCTGGGCGGGGGCAGGGAAGTCTGCTTGTGAGGAAACTGAAGGAGAGAGACAGAAAGGAGAAGAAAATGGTTTCTCTGAAGCTCGAGTGGGGGCAGGACAGCCAGAAACACAGCAGCAGAAGGGGACAGCCAGGCCTCCACGGACCCCATTGACCCTTCAGGGGTTAGGCGGTGAGAACACGTGGACACGGATACACAAGAAGTTCTCAGACGTTCAGGCTTAAAGGGTTCCCTTCGTCCCCCTTCTTGGCCCAGGGAGAGAATTTGAACAGAAAAATCAAGACTTTTTTGTGCTTTTTCTTTTTAAGGTGAGTGATTTATATCTGCCTCTGCAGGCTTTGTCTCTGCGTGTGTGCGTGCATGTGTGTGTGCATGCGTGTGCGCATGCATGTGTGTGCATGTGTGCGTGTGTGCATGTGTGTGTGCGTGTGTGTGCATGCATGTGTGCGTGCATGTGTGTGCACGTGCATGTGTGCGTGCATGTGTGCGTGCATGTGTGCGTGCATGTGTGCGTGCATTGTGCGGATGTGTGTGCATGTGTGCGTGCATGTGTGTGCATGTGTGCGTGCATGTGTGCGCATGTGTGTGCGCGTGCATGTGTGTGCGCATGCATGTGTGTGCATGTGTGTGCGCATGCATGTGTGTGCATGTGTGCGTGCATGTGTGCGTGCATGTGTGTGTGCGTGTGTGAGAGAGAGAGAAGGCGAGGACTGAAGAGATACTTGGAATAGAAGAAAAATAAACAAACTGGGGAGTCCGCAGAGAGCACAGCAACGTCAGCCCGTCACATCCTTTTCTCCGTTAGTCTTTTTGTCTCCACAGAAGAAAGTCTCTGCCACGTCAAAGAGCCTTCTCTGTGAGGATGAGAGGCCCCATCCCACCCACCCTGGTTCTCCGGAGGACTGCTGGAGATGAAGAAGCAGGCCCATGAGTGATCACCATCCTCCTAGGCTGGGCAGGCTGCTCACCTCCTGGCTGAGTCTTGGGGCGGGGTGGGGTGTGGAGCTCACAGAGCTGCCCCTGTGTAAGCAACACCTTGGCATTAAAACGTGCTATACTTTGCATGCTAAGCCTTTACACAAGACAAAATATAATAATTTAGTCACTTATCAAAAACAAGGACCTTTAGTTCCTCCTCAAGGACCAGAAGTCACATTCTGAGCCATATCCTGTGGGCTGTTTTACAGATGCTGAAGCCCCCGTCAGGTGGAAGAGATGACCACATGATCACCAAACTGAAGCCATGACATAGGCTGCTCTACCTGGCACACTTCCAAGAACAGTTCTCAAAGGCACAATTCTCAAAGAAGTGGGGACAAACTTTGGAACCAGAGATTAATTGTACTTAGCCAAAATGACCAAAAGTCCATCGCATCATGGATTTCAACGTGACTGTCCGAGCTGACTGTGCCATCCTGGACAACCCAGAACTCCCCCTTAAATACTCCTGTCCTCTGAACAGCAAGTGGGAGCTGGTTCCCTACAGCAGGAGTCCACTTTCTTGCCTGGTCATCAGCCTCCAAAATGAACCTTTCCTTCCCTACCAACACTTTTCTCTCGAGAACTGGCTTCCGCCCAAGCGAGCTGCCAGACCTGGGCTTCATAACACCTGCAGAGAGGACAGTCCTAGAGGAACTGGAGGCTGACTCCACTGTCCCATCTGTCCAGGGAAGGGTCCCCAGGCTTCCTAGCAGGAGTCTTTCAAAGAAAATACACTGGTGGTGTGTCTGCATGGGTGTGGGAGGGAACTTGGGTTTCTGGATCCTCTTCAGGCCCCCACGTCATGCACAACTCAGAGGGGACCAGGCAAGAGTCACCTGTGCTTTGACCCCAGGGGCAGTGGGCTTGGAGACAGTGTCAACCATCAGTATAAGAACACACCAGGGAAAACAATCCGGTTCCAAGGAGGGTAATTCCAGGGGGAAAAGGTTGCTGAGCCCTGCTTGGACCTGGCTTCCACTGCAAGGATACCTTCACCCAGACCAGGATACCTTGTACTCCCCAGTAATAAGCTTAGGTTCAGTTCAGTCACTCAATCTTGTCTGACTCTTTGTGACCCCATGGACTGCAGCTTGCCCAGCTTCCCTGTACTTCACCAATTCCCAGAGCTTATCAAACTCAAGTCAGTGATGCCATCCAACCATCTCATCCTCTGTTGTCCCCTTCTCCTCCTGCCTTCAATCTTTCCCAGCATCAGGATCATTTCAAATGAGTCAGTTTTTCACATCAGGTGGCCAGAGTTTTGGGGTTTCAGCTTCAGCATCAGTCCTTCAAATGAACATTCCAGACTGATTTCCTTTAGGATTGACTGGTTGGATCTCCTTGCAGTCCAAGGGACTCTCAAGAGTCTTCTTCAACACCACAGTTCAAAAGCATCAATTCTTTAGTGCTCAGCTTTCCTTATAGTCCAACTCTCACATCCATACATGACTACTGGAAAAACCATAGCTTTGACTAGATAGACCTTTGTTGGTAAAGTAATGTCTGCTTTTTAACATGCTGTCTAGGTTGGTCATAGCTTTTCTTCCAAGGAGCAAGCGTCTTTTAATTTCATGGCTGCAGTCACCATCTGCAGTGATTTTGGAGCTCCACCCCCAACACACAAAAGAGCCTGTCACTCTTTCCACTGTTTCCCCATCTATTTGTCATGAAGTGATGAGACCGGATGCCATGATCTTAGTTTTCTGAATGTTGAGTATTAAGCCAACTTTTTCACTCTCCTCTTTCACTTTCATCAAGAGACTCTTTAGATCTTCTTTGCTTTCTGCCACAAGGGTGGTGTTATCTGCATGTTTGAGGTTATTGATACTCTCCCAGCAATCTTGAGGAGAAGGGGAAAACAGAGGATGAGATAGTTGGATGGCATCACTAACTCAATGGACATGAGTTTGAGTAAACTCTGGGAGTTGGTGAGGGACAAGGGGGTTGAAAAAAGTCAGACATGACTGAGCGACTGAACTGAACTGATATTTCTCCCAGCAATCTTGATCCCAGCTTGTGCTTCATCTAGCCTGGCATTTCGCATGATGTACTCTGCATAGAAGTTAAATAAGCAGGGTGACAATATATAGCCTTGATGTACTCCTTTCCCAATTTGGAACCAGTCTGTTGTTCCATGTCTAGTTCTAATTGTTGCTTCTTGACCTGCATACAGATTTCTCAGGAGGCAGGTCAGGTGGTCTGGTATTCCCATATCTTGAAGGATTTTCCACAGTTTGTTGTGATCCACACAGTCAAAGGCTTTGGCATAGTCAATAAAGCAGAAGTAGATGTTCTTTTGGAACTCTCTTGCTTTTTCGATGATCCAGTGGATGTTGGCAATTTAATCTCCAGTTCTCTGCCTTTTCTAAATCCAGCTTGAACATCTGAAAGTTCACGGTTCACATACTGTTGAAGCCTGGGTTGGAGAATTTTGAGCATTACTTTGCTAGCCTGTGAGATGAGTACAATTGTGCAGTAGTTTGAGCATTCTTTGGCATTGCCTTTCCTTGGGATTGGAATGAAAACTGACCTTTTCCAGTCCTGTGGCCACTGCTGGGTTTTCCAAATTTGCTGGCATATTGAGTGCAGCATTTCACAGCATCATCTTTTAGGATTTGAAATAGCACAACTGGAATTCTATCACCTCCACTAGCTTTGTTCATAGTGATGCTTCCTAAGGCCCACTTGACTTCGCATTCCAGGATGTCTGGCTCTAGGTGAGTGATCACACCATCACGGTTATCTGGGTCATGAAGATCTTTTTTGTACAGTTCTTCTGTGTATTCTTGCCCCCTCTTCTTTATGTCTTCTGTTTCTGTTAGGTCCATAATATTTCTGTCCTTTGTTGTGCCCATCTTTGCTTGAAATGTTCCCTTGGTATCTCTAATTTTCTTGAAGAGATCTCTAGTCTTTCCCATTCTAATGTTTTCCTTTACTTCTTTGCATTGATTGCTGAGGAAGGCTTTCTTATTTCTCCTTACTATTCTTTGGAATTCTTTATTCGAATGGGTATTTACTTCCTTTTCTCCTTTGCCTTTAGCTTCTCTTCTTTTCTCAGCTATTTGTAAGGTCTCCTCAGACAACCATTTTGCCTTTTTCATTTCTCTTTCTTGGGGGTGGTCTTGATTCCTGTCTCCTGTACCATGTCACAAACCTCCATCCATAGTTCTTCAAGCACTCTGTCTATCAGATCTAATACCTTGAATCTATTTGTCACTTAGATCAGATCTCTGTAAATGAGGTTTTAAGCCATGGAATGCTTGGCACATACAACTACAATATATATTGCACATAATGTTGTTGTTGTTCAGTTGCTGGGTCCAGTTGCTAAGTCATGTCCGACCATTTGCAATCCCATGGACTGCAGTACTCCAGGCTTCCAGCATAGAAATAAAATAAAATCCATATGCCAACCAGCCGATGTGTTTGAGAAATACATCATCAGCCTTCAAATGTTCCCCGTGGTGCCCTCTCCTTGCACCCACCAAGGAAACCCCTGCCCTGAGGTCATCTGTTCCTTCTCCTATGGATGGACATTAGGGTTGTCTATGGGTTTCTCTATCAGAGGGATGCTGCCAGGAAGATTCTTGAGCACATGTCCTGAGGCACATGGACAAGAATTTGTCAGCATAGGTGAACAGGGCTTGACTTTACTGGATAAAGTCAAATTGCCATAATTTCTACCCTAACAGCTATTTGTAACAGTTCCTTTCCATGTTGTTCCACAGCCTTGCCAAACAGTGGGTGTGATCAAATATCTTAACTGTGCCAACTGGCTTGAATGTGGTAAAATGCATTCTTGCATTTCCTTTCTAATGAGTGACATTGAGCTTTCCTTAATGTTTCTTGGCCATTTGTGTTTCCTCATCTGTGAATTGCCAATCTGTGTTTTCACCAATTTTTGCCTTTGGAACTGTCTTCTCATTGTATTAATGGTCTGTGTTTCTCTCTCTTGTTCTTTCTTTTCCCCAATCCGTTACTCTCTGTCCACGCAGCACCTTCCCCCACTTCCTCTGTGAGGTCTTTAGACAAACAGGAGATCTCGATTTAAGAAGTTGGTTGCTTCACTATTTCCCCTGCGGTTTGTGTTTTCAACTTTAATTGAGGAAATTCTTTCTGGGTCTGACATCCCAAGGATTTACTCTTATATGAACTTATAAAAGTATGAAATTTCGCTCTTACAGTTAATCTTTATCCCACCGAGCTATGGACTGAGGCAGGTGTATGTGCTGTTCTCCATGTAGATATTCAGCTGTGCCTATCTATAAACTGTGCACAAAGGGCTGTCTCTGGGATCACCATTCTGCCCCATGGGATGATCAGTCTCTCTCCCTCCCTCCCCACCTCTCTCTCTTTCTCTCTTTCTCTCTACTGAAACCTCACTTTAAGGACCATGGTTTTGTAATACTTTTCTACCTGGATAGGTGAGCCTCCCCACTTTATCCTCCATCTTCATGGAGTGGTCCCCACACTTCCAGCTGCAAAACAGAGGGTCTAGGATGCCTGGCAAGAACAGGTTTCCCAAATAGCTGATGGTGCTGGCACTTCTTCATCCCTTGGGACTCCTGTTCTCACTTCATTTCTGCCAGCAGAGTATTTCCCTTACTAATAAGAGCTGCCTTGCATTTAAAAGTGTGCTTTAGAATATTTTTCCAGCACATCAGCACATTTTATTGAGGATAGCTTTAGTCCACCATTGGCAGAAGCCTTAATTGATCCTGAAGTCCCCACCACCCGCAGATAACAGATGTCTTTGGAGAACTTTCCTCTGGGAGCAACACAATGGACTCAGCTGCTCCTGGACTGGATCTGGGGACACAGGGTGCCAGACTTGGGTAATGAGTTCTGGCTGGCTCTAATGGTGCAGCAAAAGTTAAGGGCTTGGAGATAGTGCTGGAGATTTCAGCCAAGGATCCTTGGCCCTTGCTTGTTTGTTTTTTTTTTAATCATCCCCTGCATATCAGAGGCAGCCCACACGAGGGGGAAGGTCAAAGGCTCTCCTGGCAAAAGTGAGAGTGTCTTGGGGCACAGACTTAAGGAGAGGAAGGGGCAGGGATCCACATTGTGCTTGGTTGTATGTTCCTCAGGAGGATGTCCACTGGAGTCCTGAACTGACCAGACCCCTTCTTAGGGTGTAGTTTCAGCAACCTCCTTATGGATCTGTCCAAAGGCAGGGTGGGGGGCTTGTGGTTGAGACATGACCTCTGGTGATCAACTGCAGATCAGCCAGCGCGGCCAGCACGGGGGACTCACTGCAGCACACTCAGCACCAGGACTGCAGTTGATCTGTAACCCAAGAGACCCCTCAAACCTAAGCTTTTAGGACTGGTTGGTGATTCTCACGACTTCTAAGGTTTGGCTATGACACCCAGCTCAGATGAGTCCTGGCTAATATGATACTTGCTTTGACCTTGTTCTTTCTTTCTCACCCCATGGAGCTGATTTCCACAGAGGTACTGACAGCAATGACAGGGTGACTATGTGCCCAGACTGGCCTATCTTGGACGATCTGCCGAGGCTCCAGACATCTACTCATGGGTCTCACCCCAGACTCCCTGAGGCCCTGGGAACCTGCAGTCTGCGGGTTTTCTCTGCCTTATTAAAAACCTTTATAAGAAAATATGTTTTAGGGACTTCCCTGGTGGTCCAGCAATTAAGAATCTGTCTTCCAATGCAAGAGTGTGCATGCATGCTAAGTCACTTCAGTCATGTCTGACTCTGTGTGACCCTCTGGACTGTACCCCACCATGCTCCTCTGTCCATGGGATTCTCCAGGTAAGAATACTGGAGTGGGTTGCCATGCTCTCCTCCAGGGGATCTTCCTGACCCAGGGATTGAATCTGTCTCTTCCTCTTGCATTGGCAGGCGAGTTCTTTACCACAAGTACCACCTAGGAAGACCCCAATGCGAGAGGTCACAGGTTCAATCCCTGGTCAGGGAATTAAGATCCTACATGCTGTCATGAAGAAACTAAACCCGTACACCTCAAGGAAAGATCCTGAGTGCTGCAACCAAGACACAACACAGTCAAATAAATAAATACAACTTTTTAAAAAGAAATTTAAAAATAAATATATTTTTAAAATAAAATTTTTAAAAAAGAAAACCTGCTTTAAATGTTTGATTTACCAACCTATGTATATCAATCTGCAATACAAAATTCCCAATATTAAGATTCCTGATAATTGATAGATTGGGGCCAGCGGATCATAATAGTCATCACTGGTCCTGTGGTCTTTCTCTCTTTTATCAGAAATTCTCAAGCTCTCAACTGAAGCCCTGCTGTCAGGTGCTATAAGGTTAGTTTTTCTTCTGAAAATCAATAAAAAACCCTAAGGCATTTTGAGTTTCCTATAATTGGTGGCCTAGGGCCATTGTGGATAGTGGACATAATTTCAGGGCCAGCCCTCTCTCTGGGCTGAGAATGTGTGTCCAGTATTATTAAAAAGGGTTCAGGAGAACTGACACGTGTTCAAGGACAGTTTTAAACTCTTCTCCCTGGGGGGCCAGACATCCAAAGGATCTTGCTTCTACTCTTCTGCTACCGCTGAAGTATAATGATCTTATCTAAATAAACAAATACTGCTATATATTTCACACCCCCATTAACCTTTTCCTTTGCCTCAAGGCCTCTTTGAAAATTGCTAAAATCCAACAGGGAAATGAAGGCAATTTGTGTTCTGTTTCCATCAGACAAGGGCATTCTTCAAGGGCTCTGCTTCCTGACTTCCGACTCCTTAGCAACCAATCCAAGCGACTGGCTCCTTAGCAACAGTCCTGACTCTCCTGAATTCAAGCTGAAATCCATGTATCTGTTTTAGAACGTTTAAATGGATTTACTCAGGGTAGGAAGCCTGCCTTGGCCAGATTCCTTCTGGACCACCCAAGTTGGATATTATTGAATGCTGTAAGATTCAGGCATTATGCTCTTGGTTAGCAGCTCTCCAATATGCCCTGCAAATCCTTGAATCCAGATGACGAGTTCCTCTTAGACTTCTCTCCGAATGTCAGTGTATTCTGTGTTACTCAGTCTGGAGGCAACTTACATCCCATCCCTGGGATGCCGTTTTTCCTTTCTCCTTCCACAGTTCATTAAGGATGAGTCATCAGAACAAGAGCTCTCCAACTCTGTTTGAGGAGAGGACTCTATACCTACTGTCTCAGGAGAGAAAGGACAGTGTGCTCTCGTTCAGTCTCCATCTTTATATAGCATCTGTACATGGGCTTCGTGGGTGGCACTAGCGGTAAAGAACCTGCCTCCCAGTGCAGGAGATATAGGAGACACGGGTTCCATCTGTGGGTTGGGAAGATACCCTGGAAGAGGAAATGGCAACCCACTCTAGTATTCTTTCCTGGAGAACCCCATAGACAGAGGAGCCTGGTGGCCTATGGTCCATAGGGTTGCAAAGAGTTAGACACAACTGAAGTGACTTAGAACACATGTGCCCAATAGAGGGTACCTAGGTATTCATGTCTGTATGCTGCTCACCATACTGGACCAGTAGCTTAAAAAGCTCCTTAAAGACAAGCACATGCTTTCTAAAGATAACATTTCAGCCCCCAACTTTTCATTTCAGTGTGTTGAGAAAGCAAAATTTTACCCCTGTCTTCTTTGAGATTTTTTTTGGCTGGGCCTGAAAATGAAACTGACATGGAAGCAGTTAGTAGAATGTATATGTACATTATGCAGAAATCCTTATAAAAAATAAAGTTCCCCCAAAATGGCCCTGCATGCTTTTATAATAAGCTGAGCAAAGAGAGGCGATTGTGAAAGTAACTACACTCTGGGTGGAGGCCAAAGGGAGATAAAAATTATTTTAATGAGGTTGGTCTTATAAAATTCTCTCTGTCTCAACTTCCCATCCTTGATGATAAAAGCGCTACTTTCTTCCTGGCAAAGGGAAGACATCTTTCATTTAAATGGGAGGTTTAATCTTGGGTTTCCAAGAAGAAAAGCAAAGAGTAGACTGGCCTGCTTGCACCTGCTATTCCTCATGTGCCTTTATCTCAAAGTAACTCTTATGCCAAAATGGGCTATTTTGGGGGTGGTGTATTCTGTCACCCTTCAAGGGCTCCACTTTGGGGTCAACAGCAGAGCTTACATTATATAAAATTCCATCCAGTTCCATAATAAATACGGGCTTTCCAGGTGGTGCTAGTGGTAAACAACTTGCCTGCCAATGCAGGAGACATAAGAGATGTTGGGTTCAATCCCTGGGTTGGGAAGATCCCTTGGAGGAAGGCATGGCAGCCCACTGCCGTGTTCTTGCCTGGAGAATCCCATGGAAAAAGGAGCCTGGCAGGCTACGGTCCATAGGGTCATAAAGAATCAGACATGACTGAATCGGCTTAACTGCACACACACCAAACTGAAGGTGAGCCCAAGGTTTTACTCTGTTCTTGATGAAGTCATCCGTTGCCTCTGAGTCCTGACCACAGCTGGTGGCTTCCCCTACTTATTTGGATATCCCTTGTGTGTCCCCATACACCGCTGTCTTACAGATCTGGCAAGGTGACCAATTTCAAGTGGCTTCAGTCCAGACCCCTGTGGGGGATGATTTTGTTTCATGAAAATTCTTGGACTGAATAATAAAAACTGGAAAGAGAAGCAAAGCCACTCTCCTTCAAGTACATATACCTTTACAAGGACATTCATACTCATATTAACATGTCTTCCTCTGCAGAAGGGGGAATAAAAGCGCCATAGGGTTAAAAATGCAGAACAATGACTGAATTAATCCATCATAATCAATGAATGCAGGAGAGGGGCACTACATGACCTGAGAAGTCACTGGAGACACTGCATTGACTGATTGCTCCAACTAATCCAGGGACAGGGACTGCAAGGGGGAAGGACTCTACAGACACTCACGCTGCTCCTTCCTCACTTCAGGGGCTTCTTTCCTTTCACACTGACACTGGCTCTGGTCCTCCAGCTGGGTGAACAGTAACCCGTGCTCACCACTTTCTATGGCCGTAACTAGACATCATTACTCATCCCATTGCTCATTGCTGCAGTCACTCAGGGTGGGCTCAGGAGTGGGTGGACTGATGGGAGAAGAGAGAAGCGTTATTCCAGTAAGAAAGTGTCCCCATTGAACCCAGTGTGAAGCAGTAAGAAGTAGGGCAGGACTTAAAATTCAAGAATCAGACACAGAGGAGCATATCGCGCATACAATAAGTCACATTTTGCGTGGGCTCAGAGCTATAAAAGCAGAGAGGCCTTTGCATAAATGGTGTCCATTTATTGTCCATTACATTTGTTGATGGGAATTGGCCTAAAAAATAAGAGTTGGTTGCTTTTTTCTCTGTCTTACTTCAATCAACCCTGTGTTTTGTGGTTGTTTTGTTCTTACAATTTATATATAACAGGAAATGATGATAACAAAGTAAGGATTGTATAATAATGGGATTCTATTTCAAATTTCAAAAAATAAGTAGTTTTAGACTAAGGCTGTATTCTCAATGAAGCTGATAAAAAAGATTGAGTGATATACGAAACACTTAATACACTTAAAAAAAACAGTTTTAGTTTTTGGTATTTTTTTACTGTTGGAAAATTGATGGCTACATGCAAAAAGAATCAAACTGGACTACTTTCTCACACTGTACAAAAATAAACTCAAACTGATTAAAGTTTGATCAAACCATTAAACTGTAAGAAAAACAGGCAACTCTTTACATCAGTCTTAGAAATACTTTTTGTGATATGTCTTTTCAGGCAATGCAAACAAAACCAAAAATGTACAAATGGGACTAATACACTGAGCAGACAGAAACTATCAATGGAAAGAAAAGGCCACCTACTGAATGGAAAAAGATATTTGCAAATAATGCATCTGATAAAGGTTAATATTTCTATTTCAAAGAACTCATACATAAATAAGACGTCCAGGTGGAAAAATGGGAAGTGCATTGAATAGACACTTTTCCAAAGAAGGCATACAAGTGGCCAACAGGCACATGAAAACATGCTCAAATAACTAATTGTCAGGGAAATACATAACAAAAACCACAGCAAGATGTCACCTCCCACCAGTCAGAATGGCTGTCATCAAAAGACAATCATTAACAAGTATTGATGAGGATGTAGAGAAAAAGGAACCATCAACCCTGGTGATGGAATGTATGTACATGAGGCCACTATGGCAGCAGTATGGAGGGTCCTCAGAAAATTAAGTATAGAACCATCATATGATCCAGCCTTACCATTTATGGGCATTTTGCGAAAGAAAACAAAAACACTAATTCTAAAAGACATATGCTCCTTTGAATTTATTCCTCTCTAGTCAAGATATGGAAATCTAAATGACAAATCACTGGGTTTTTTTTTTTTTTGTTTTTGTTTTTTTTTTTATACTGAGTTGTATGAGGTCTTTTGAGAGGGTCAGTTCTATTTTTAAGCAAACATGTTTTATTGGACTTCCCTGGTGGTCCAGTGGTTAAGACTTCATGCTTCCACTGCAGAGGACACATGTTCAATCCCTGTTCAGGAAGTTCTGCATGGTGTGCAGTGTGACCAAAAAGATATGCATGTTTTATCTTCATTTAATTTGTTTTAAGCCCT
>NW_017214526.1:0-14623 GCF_001704415.2 Capra hircus
TTGGTATTTCCCCATCTTTTCAGAATTTTCCACAGTTTATTGTGGTCCACACAGTTAAAGGCTTTGGCATAGTCAATAAAGCAGAAATAGATGGTTTTTTTTTGAACTCTCTTGCTTTTTCGATGATCCAGAGATGTTGGCAATTTGATCTCTGGTTCCTCTGCCTTTTCTAAAGCCAGCTTGAACATCTGGAAGTTCACGGTTCACATAGTGCTGAAGCCTGGCTTCGGAGAATTTTGAACATTACTCTACTAGCATGTAAGATGAGTGCAAATGTGCGGTAGTTTGAGCATTCTTTGGCAATGCCTTTTTTTGGGATTGGAACGAAAACTAACTTTTTTTCCAGTCCTGTGGCCACTGCTGAGTTTTCCAAATGTGCTGGCATATTGAGTGCAGCACTTTCACAGTATCATCTTTCAGGATTTGAAATAGCTCAACTGGAATTCCATCACCTCCACTGGCTTTGTTTGTAGTGATGCTTTCTAAGGCCCACTTGACTTCACATTCCAGCATGTCTGGCTCTTCACACCATCGTTTTTACCTTGGTCGTGAAGCTCTTTTTTGTACAGTTCTTCTGTGTATTCTTGCCACCTCTTCTTAATATCTTCTGCTTCTGTTAGGTCCATACCATTTCTGTCCTTTATTGAGCCCATCTTTGCATGAAATGTTTCCTTGGTGTCTCTAATTTTCTTGAAGAGACCTCAAGTCTTTCCCATTCTATTGTTTTCCTGTATTTCTTTGCATGGATCGCTGAGGAAGGCTTCTTATCTCTCTTTGCTCTTCTTTGGAACTCTGCATTCAGATGCTTATATCTTTCCTTGCAGATGGTGATTGCAGACATTAAATTAAAAGACTCCTTGGAAGGAAAGTTATGACCAACCTAGACAGCATATGAAAAAGCAGAGACATTGCTTTGTCAACAAAGGTCTGTCTAGTCAAGGCTAAGATTTTTCTAGTAGTCATGTATGGATGTAAGAGTCAGACTATAAAAACAGCTGAGCAGAGAATTAATGCTTTTGAACAGTGGTGTTGGAAAAGACTCTTGAGAGTGCCTTGGACTGCAAGAGATCCAACCAGTCCATCCTAAAGGAAATCAGTCCTGGGTGTTCATTGGAAGGACTGATGTTGAAGCTGAAACTCCAATATTTTGGCCACATGATCTGAAGAGCTGACTGATTTGAACAGACCCTGATGTTGGGAAAGATTGAAGGCAGGAGGAGAAGAGGATGACAGAGGATGAGACGGTTAGATGGCATCACCGACTCAATGCACATGAGTTTGGGTAAAGCCCGGGAGTTAGTGATGGACAGGGAGGCCTGGTGTGCTGGGGTTCATGGGGTTGTCAAGAGTCAGACACGACTGAGCCACTGAAATGAACTGAACTGAACTGAATAGATACACAGATGTAGAGGAAGGACTTGTGAACTCAGCTGAGAAGAGGGAGGGACAAATTGAGAGAGTAGCATTGAAACATAGCCACTACCATATGCAAAATAGCTAGCTAGTGGGAAGTTGCTATATAACATAGGGAGCCCAGCAGGGAGCTCTGTGACGACCTAGAGGGTGGGATGGTGGGAAGTGCGAGGCAGGCTCACCAAAGAGTGGATAATATACTTATGGCTTATTTGTGTTGTTGTACGAGGAAAACCAACCAAGCATTGTAAAGCAGTTATTCTTCAATTAAAAATAAATAAATACAATCTGAAAACTATCATTCAACACATATGCAATGTCATTAAACCTGTATGGAATCATCTTCTCTTCCTAGTTGTTTTTCCACTATAAGTACTTATAAATATCATTAAAGGTTTTGAAAATACGATTTTAATATCCACATAGTATTGCTTAATACATCATACATAAATAATGAAATTTCAGTCTCAAGATAGAAACATAATACCAAAAAAGGTTTCCAGTCTAAACTAAAGCTTGCATTTTAATTCAGCTTAATGAGAATTCCTCTGAAGATCTAAAATTCTCAGGAAAAGTAAATTATGTGGAATCCTTTTTGCTTTCATCTGTTATGCCTTATTGTCATCTATTTCTAAGGACTCTTGGACTTTGACATTTTGCATTTGACTGTAATTTTTGACTGAGAGAAAATCTTAAATTTAGATATTACGAATGTCAAGAAGTAGTCTTGTAAGTGTGAATCATTCAGTCATGTCCAGTTATTTGTGACCCATGGACTGTAGCCCACCAGGTCCTCTGTCCAGAGAATTTTCCAGGCAAGAATATTGGAGTGCGTAGCCATTCCTTTCTCGAGGGGATCTTCCTGACCTAGGGGTCAAACCTAAGTCTCCTGGATTGCAGGCAGATTCTTTACCATATGAACTACCAGAGAACCCTGACTCTGCTGTACATGGATGTAAAAATCCTTAAAAGAATATTAGCAATCCAAATTGATGAATACATTAAAAGAATCATACACTATGATCAAATGTAAGTTATTCTGTGCCTGCAAGCATGATTTATGATCTGCACATCAATCACTGTGATACACAATATGAGCAAAACTAAGAATAAAATCACATGATCTCAATAATTGCAGAAAAAGCTTTCGACAAAGGGTAACATCAATTTGGATACAATCTCTCAGTACAGTGGCTATACATGGAACATACTAAAGGGTATATAAGACAAGCCCACGGCTAACATCCAACTCAGTGGTAAAGAGGTGAAAAGTGACAGTGAAGTCTGTCGGTTGTGCCCGACTCTTGGCGACCCCAGGGACTGTAGCCTATCAGGCTCCTCCGTCCATGGGATTTTCCAGGCAAGTGTACTGGAGTGGGTTCCCATTTCCTTCTCCAGGGGATCTTCGCAGCCCAGGGATCCAACCTGGGTCTCCCACATTGTAGGCAGATGCTTTACCATCTGAGCCACCAGAGGTTTTCCTAAAAGATCAGGAAAGAACAAGGATGTCCACGCTCACCTATCTTGCTCATCATAGCAGTGGAAGTGTCCTTCCCAGAGTAACTAGGCAGGAAAAGGAAATTAAAGGCATCCCCATCAGAACAGATGAAGTTACACTGTCACTATTTGATTACAACAGGATTTATATGTAACCTTAAAAACTCCACCAAGTAACAACTATTAAAACTAATAAACTCAGCAATATAGCAAGATATGAACCAGCAGAGAGAGAACAGAACAGTCCCATATACAAATGCATAAAAAAAAAAAACCCTGAAATAATTTAACTGAGGGGCAGAAATACCTGTACAGTCACAGGCTCCAAGACCTAGAGTCTGGGTTCAAATCTCAGCTCACCCACTGACCTGCAGAGTGACCCAGGGCAAATCACACAATGATCTGAGGCTCAACATATTCAACTGTAAAGTGAACACAAAACCAGTGTCTCCTCCCAGGGCTGTGAAACTCCAAGGAAATGCTTATTTAGGCCGAGGGGTTGGAGTGTCTCCAGGAGCCTCTTCTTGTATGAAACTCCTCTAGAACTGGGCTCTCCTGAGCCTGTGGGCGAAGGTCAAAGGTAGAGCCTGGGAGCCAAACGGGACTGGACAAGGACGAGGACAAAAAAATACTAGTTCTGTGTCAATGAGGGAAGCCACCTCCTTTCCAGATCTCAGAGTGGGGCCTGCACCGAGGGCCATGCACAGTCAGAAGTGATAACTCCGAACCCCCCACAGCAGGGATGGAGGCTTCCTGTCAAGAACCATCTCTCTGGTCCAGGCTCCAGTGTGATGTAGTGTTGCTTCCTGAGTTCTCCACGTCTCCACCAGGCAAAGAGCTCTTGGGAGCTGGAGGTCTATTAAACCACAGGGGCCTGAGAGTCAGAATGACACAAGGGCGAACAACATTGAAAACTAGCTATAT
This sequence comes from Capra hircus, assembly GCF_001704415.2. Taxonomy (NCBI): domain Eukaryota; kingdom Metazoa; phylum Chordata; class Mammalia; order Artiodactyla; family Bovidae; genus Capra; species Capra hircus. The sequence continues at coordinate 3,835 of NW_017214526.1, forward strand.
TTTTAAAAAGTGACAGAAGTACAGACGAGGCAGGGGATGAGAAGCAGAAGGACTGACGACCTCTCAACCTTTAGCAGAAATATCTCCACACCAGCTCAGCAGAGCCTACAGGAGGAAAATAGAATGGAAAAGCAGGCTATGGATATATCTCCACACTGCTGGACCCAGAGATCCAAGTCCCAATCCACCAACATCGTTCTGCATATCCAGACACCAAGAGGAAGAAACACAGACCTTGCCTTAGGAGGTCTCAGCCAGACTTAATATTGGGGTTGCTGAGCATGGTCACATGGTCACTATGGACTCAGACCCTCCTCCATGCTCACATCCTCTGCTCTCACAGAAACATACACGGTTCACTACACAGAACCCTCTGAGGGTACTTGTGTATACTAGAAACTGGCAATGGTGAAATGCAAAGAAAAGACACAGAAATGGAAACATGCCTCTGGGGAGCTCTATAAATTAAAAAGATCTGAAGTGCTTGATACTTGGCATTTTTTAAAAAGCTTTTTAATAGGTAAACCAGAAAGGACATTTCCAGGAGAAAGGACAAAAGAATCATCCCACTGGGGCAATTTGGTATCCATATGGGAAAGTAAGTTGGATCCCTACCTCACAAAACACCACCAAACCAATTCGACACATACTGAGAACCAAATAGATTTAAGGGACTAGATCTGATAGATAGAGTGCCTGATGAACCCTGGACTGAGGTTCGTGACATTGTACAGGAGACAGGGATCAAGACCATCCCCATGGAAAAGAAATGCAAGAAAGCAAAATGACTCTCTGGGGAGGCCTTACAAATAGCTGTGAAAAGAAGAGAAGTGAAAAGCAAAGGAGAAAAGGAAAGATAAAAGCATCTGAATGCAGAGTTCCAAAGAAGAGCAAAGAGAGATAAGAAAGCCTTCCACAGTGATCAATGCAAAGAAATAGAGGAAAACAACAGAATGGGAAAGACTTGAGGTCTCTTCAAAAAAATTAGAGATACCAAGGGAATATTTCATGCAAAGATGGGCTCGAAAAAAGGGCAGAAATGGTATGGACCTAACAGAAGCAGAAGATATTAAGAAGAGGTGGCAAGAATACACAGAACAGCTGTACAAAAAACAGCTTCACCACCAAGATAATCACGATGGTGTGATCACTCACCTAGAACCAAACATCCTGGAATGTGAAGTCAAGTGGGCCTTAGAAAGCATCATTATGAACAAAGCTAGTGGAGGGGATGGAATTCCAGTGGAGCTATCTCAAATCCTGAAAGACAATGCTGTAAAAGTGCGGCACTCAATTTGCCAGCAAATTTGGAAAACTCAGCAGTGGCCACAGGACTGGAAAAGGTTAGTTTTCATTCCAATCCCAAAGAAAGGCAATGCCAAAGAATGCTCAAACTACCACACAATTGTACTCATCTCACACACTACTTAAGTAATGCTCAAAATTCTCGAAGCCAGGCTTCAGCACTACGTGAACTGTGAACTTCCAGATGTTCAAAAGCTTTTTAGAAAAGGCAGAGGAACCAGAGATCAAATTGCCAACATCCTCTGGATCATCAAAAAGAAGAGAGTTCCAAAATAACCCATCTATTTCTGCTTTATTGACTATGCCAAAGCCTTTGACTGTGTGGCCCACAATAAACCGTGGAAAATTCTTCAAGAGATGAGAATACCTGACCACCTGACCTGCTTCTTGAGAAACCTATATGCAGGTCAGGAAGCAACAGACTGGACATGGACAACAGACTGGTTCCATATAGGAAAAGGAGAACGTCAAAGCTGTATATTGACACCCTGCTTATTTAACTTCTATGCAGAGTACATCATGAGAAACACTGGGCTGGACGAAGCACAAGCTGGAATCAAGATTGCTGGGAGAAATATCAATAACCTCAGATATGCAGATTTGACCACCCTTATGGAAGAAAGTGAAGAGGAACGAAAAAGCCTCTTGATGAAAGTGAAAGAGGAGAGTGAAAAAGTTGGCTTAAAGTGCAACATTCAGAAAACAAAGATCATGGCATCTTGTCCCATCACTTCCTGGGAAATAGATGGGGAAACAGTGTCAGACTTTATTTTTTGGGTTCCAAAATCACTGCAGATGTTGACTGCAGCCATGAAATTAAAAGACGCTTACTCCCTTGGAAGAAAATTTATGAGCAACCTAGGTATCATATTCAAAAGCAGAGACATGTACTTAGCCAACTAAAGGTCCGTCTAGTCAAGGCTTATGATTTTCCCAGATAGTCATGTATGGGTGAGAGAGTTGGACTGTGAAGAAAGCCTGAGCGCTGAAGAATTGATGCTTTTGAACTGTGGTGTTGGAGAAGATTCTTGAGAGTCCCTTGGACTGCAAGGAGATCCAACCAGTCCATTCTAAAGGAGATCAGCCCTGGTGTTCTTTGGAAGGAATGATGCTAAAGCTGAAGCTCCAGTATTTTGGCCACCTCATGCGAAGAGTTGACTCCTTTGGAAAAGACCCTGATGCTGGAGGGATTGGGGGCAGGAGGAGAAGGGACGACGGGAGGATGAGATGGCTGGATGGCATCACTGACTAGATGGATGTGAGTTTGAGTGAACTCCGGGAGATGGTGATGGACAGGGAGGCCTGGCGTGCTGCAAGTTCATGGGGTCGCAGAGTTGGACACGACTGAGCGACTGAACTGAAATGAACTGAACAGAATCGAACTGAAGAACCAACGATTGAAAGAAAAACTTCACAAAATTTCGAACAATTTTGGATGAAGGAATATCTTTTAAGTTAGGTAATGTTAATTTACAATAATTTGTTTGTTTAAGGTGTATAGCAAAGTGATTCAGTGATTCAGCCTCTCAGGTGCTTCCTTGGACAAAATTCATTCCCTTTGGGAGGCCAGTGGGCCATGTCCTCAACTCAGAACAGCTAAGAATCCTGAATACGCAAAGGCAGCATGTGGTGGTGCTTGTAGGGGGTTTTAGACTGAATAAATTATTCTAACATGATACAAGTACCAAGCCCAGAGGTCAAGAGAGGATCTCCTAACCTATCTTCAAACAGGAGGCCCTGCTCTCTTGAATGTGGGTGTGTGAAACAGCGCTTGGGAAGGAAAGAGGTGTGTCATGAATATGTTGCCTGCAGAGGACAAAGTGGTGTGTAGAGTGGTTGCGCAGGCACGTCCCAGGACACTGAGCACACGGACACAGTGACTGGACTCTCAGCCCTGCTCTTGGGGCATCGCACTGTCTCCACTGCTGACACAGGGGGAGCAGCTCATCCGTGTCCTGGAGAGTATATGGTCACATGACCCGAACCTGGCCAGTCGGTATGTTCTATCCCTCCTGGCCACCGTGATTGGCTCAGGACTGGTGCAGTGACCAATCGGGGCTCAGGGCCGGGCCTGTCGCTGGAAGCAAGGGAAGAGGAGCTCGCCTTCTGCCAGAAGGGGTGGAGCTGGGTGAGGTCAGGCTCCAGCAGTGGGAGGGGCGTGAGGTCAGCCTGGGACAGTTGGTGACCTTCCCTGAGCCCATCAGGGCAGAGTTGCTGGCCTGAGAATGAGGGCGTTGCTGAGCCCAGGGGTTGAGAGCGCCTGTTCCCGCTGTGGTCCCGGAGCTCCACCTGAAACCGGAGGGAAGCGGTCTGCCTGTGAGTCCTCTCCTGCTTGTCTGTCAGCTTGTTTGAACCACACTGGGTTTTCTGTCCAGCTGGCTAAGTGGAGACCCTGGAAATGCAGCTGTGTGGATTTTGGCTGGCTTCAGGGAAGAAATGCCAGATGACACTTGGAGACAGACCAGTTTAATCTGGATTCAGGTCATATCTCTTGAAAATGAAGTGAAAGTCCCTCCATTCGTGTATGATTGTTGCGACCCCATAGGCTATACAGTTCATGGAATTCTCCAGGCCAGAATACTGGAGTGGGTAGCCTTTCCCTTCTCCAGGGGATCTTCCCAGTCCAGGGATTGAAACCCAGGTCTCCTGCATTACAGGCAGATTCTTTACCAGCTGAGCCACAAGAGGAGCCCATGAATACTGGACTGGGTAGCCTGTCCATTCTGCAGTGGATCAGGATCAGGATTCCCAACCCAGGAATCAGAACCTGAGACTCCTGCATGGCAAGAGGATTCTTTACCAGCTGAGCTATCAGGGAAGCCCAGTATCTCTTAAGACCAGCTATTCATTGATATCTCTTAAGGCCAGCTATTAATTGTAGGATTACCCTAATTAGTCCTCACAGGATTAAGGTAGCAACCTGCTAAGGTAGCAATCGATGTCTTTATTCTAGAGGACAAAACTGGGCTGAGAGAAGCGGGTAACAGGTAACACAGCTACAGCAAGGAAGTGTGTACCTAGACAAACTCTCCAGATCCTGCTGTTAGAACCCAGGGAAGCCATATGGCGTGGCTCGTCCATGTGACAGGGGCTAAGGCACCCAGCCCACACTGGATACTGTGGGGACCTGACTTGGAACTGCCGTCTGGAAGCCTCCGAGACTCACAAAAGCAATTTGCACTGAAGAGAGGAAGGACACCTCCCTTCATCTACCCCACCAGCACCCTCCAGGTACTCCCATACCCTGCCCCCTTTCTCTTGCTTTGTGAGGGAATAAGAGTCCCACTCATGTGACCACATTGGCTGTCCACTGTTCACGAGCTACCAAGTGGCTGCTACAGGAGAGGCCATGAGCCTTTGCCAATGAGTATCTCTCTTTCCTTTGCACCGTGGGAGCCCTCCTCCACACCTGGCACCACCAGAGGCCTTTTTCTGAGACATGTAGGGACCCTCCCTCAGTTTGCAACAGGTTGCATCCATCGCTGGTCCTTTCAATGCCTCCCTTGAAACTCAGCTCATGAGCTCCTTTGTCTGCGGCTGCCACGGGAGGGACAGGGCTGACGATGAATCCAAAGCTCGGATCTCACCAGCCAGGAATCTGTGTATAAAGGACCTGATTATTCACACTGTAGAGGCTGTAGTAGGTTGCAGGGATCCGTAACAGTGCTTGGGCCAAAGTGACTCCACAGCTGTTTTAATGCCTGGGGAGGGTTCTGGCTATAGTGGGGGTGGGGTGAGTCTCCTGAGGTTCTGAAGGCCCCCTGTGTGTAGGTTCATGGTGCAGAGGAGAAGAGAAGGTGGAGTCCTTCCCTGGAGGTGGCCACAGCTCATGGACGAGCCAGACAGGCAGGCAGGGCTCGATAGCACCTGAGCTGCCTTCAATGAGTGAATGGTGTGGGGGCAGAGGAAGAGAATCAGGTCTGCTCCCTTATGTGGTGCCCAGGGCAGGTTGTCACCAGAGTAAACACTTACTATGGTGATGACCATCACTTGCTGTCTGCAAAGGGTTTACTTTGGTGTGTGTCTACATCTGGAGCAGTCAGGGCCGTCTCTAAACTACACTGGCCATGGGCATTGCCTCTCCTTAGAACTTGATATGTTTCGTCTCTTCCTTATTGAACATTCATTGCCAAGAGGGTTTTGGGGCCACAAGGATGTTGGGTTTTTCTCTAGCTTTGTCTCATGAGGGATGAGTTTCTGGTTGTTGGTGTGGTTTGTTTTTCCAGCTCCCTTTCTTGGCTTATTTTGTGAATTTGTTTCTGCAGAGGAAGGGCTTAGGATCTGGCTTCTGGCTGAGATGCGACACTTACTACAGCAATGCTGACCTGGAGATCATGACCACGTTTGCCAAAAGGGCTTTGTTTTGCAGAAGACATCTGAAAGTACCTACACTGTCCTTTCAGATACCCAAAGGCTATTTGAAATGAAATAAAAAACAAGAATTCTCAAGTTGACTCTTACAATATGCGGGGAATCAGAAAATCCCCTGGAGAAGGGAAACACTACCCACTCCAGTATTCTGGCCTAGACAATTCCTTGGAGTGTATAGTCCATGGGGTCGCAAAGAATCAGACAAAATCGGCTGACTGAACAACAACAGCAGTGAAGTCTCACCATTTGTCAAACAGAGAAACCAACAGTATTTGGCACGACTGTGTGCATGTTCAGGTGCTCATTCGTGTCCAACTCTTTGCTGCCCTGTGGCTGTAGCGCCCAAGATCCTCTATCCATGGAATTTTTCAGGCAAGAATACTGAAATGGAGTGCCATTTCCACCTCCTCCAGGGGATCTTCCCCACCCAGGGACTGAACCCAGGTCTCCTGCATTTCAAAATTCAAAATCTGCATTGGCTGGTGGGTTCTTTTCTGCTGAACCGTCTGGGAAACAACTCATTACATCACTGGGTTATTCTAAAGTACTTCACTTAGAGTCTGGCACTTGGGATGTTCTCACTGGTGATGTGAATATTCAGTCATGTATCATTATTGCTCACATGATAATGGAATGGCCGTGCTCACAAAGGCAGAGAGAAGAGCCTTTCCAAGTCCAGTTAAATCCTTCGCCACACATATCTTCTTTAAAACTTCTGACTTTGAAATAAACATCAAGCATAAAGACATTGGTTATGGCCTCCAGGAAAGACTGAGTTGTACTAAGTGACGAGGCTTCTTCCAGTTCCAACATGCATGCGTTGTTTCCCCGGCATCACCCAGCACTTCTGTGCCAGCAGCTGGGGGTCCTGCAACTTAACTCATGTGGACCCTGCCTATCTGGGGGTAGTTCCAGACCCCACAGGTTAAAGGCCCAGCCCTACAAGACTCTCCCCCGACTCCAGCCATCATTTGCAAGCCCAGATTGTCACCTGCGCTCTGACCCACTGGCTAACCGTTCAGAGGTTCTAATGACTTTGGGTCTATTATTTTTTGAGTGGTCACGGAACTCAGAGAAACATGTTGCCTAGTAGATCACAGCCTTATTGTAAAAGATAATAAACTCAGGAACAGCAGATGGAGGAGGACACATAGACAGGGTGTGTGTGGGGAGGCACGGAACTTCACGCTCTCCGAGCCTCACTTTCCCCAAATCTGCATGTGTTCCTCAACCCAGAAGCTGTCCAGACCCAGTTTGGGGATTTTTTATGGAGGAGTGATCACAAAAGCACAATTGATTAAATCAGTGGCTGTTAGTGATTGCTTCAAACAGAAGCCCTTCTGGCTTTCCCAGACATGGTCAGGGAGGAGGGGGGCAGGGGAGGGACCGGAAATTCCAATCATTAACCATGTGCTTAGTTACCCTGGCAAGCAGCAGCCCCTTTGGAAAGGAGGCACTTCTGAAAAGTCATTCTCATTCACCTAAACAAGAGACACCTTGACTGCTCTCCCCACTTCGGTAATTGCCAGAGTTTTAGGAGCTCTGTGCCAGGACCGGGGGGCAAAGACCAAAAATGTATTTCTTATTATTAAAACAAATCACAAGGTCATGGTGACCCAAATATAAGTGATAATTTGGTTCTATAGCCTTAAAATTATTTCAGCAGTTGAGTGGACTTTTTAAAAAAAAATTGGGGGGCCACACCTCGAGGCATGCGGTGATCTTAGTTCCCCAACCAGGGATTGAAGCCACACTCCCTGCATTGGAAGGCAGAGTGTTAACCGCTGGACCACCAGGGAAGTCTCTGATTGGCCCTTTTTAGGTGAAACTGTTATTGGCATGAACTAAATGGTTCAAGATTTCAAAAAGCTGGAGCTGAGCATGAGCCATCTTCCTGTGGTGTGTTCAGATAGTTACCGACTTTTCCATGGCCCCTGAGCTTTCCCCTGAGATGAGTCAGGCTCCAGGAAGCCTGTTGCCTGCCCTCTGCTCGAGACCAGAGTCTATTCATGGGCCACTGGGCACAGGCAGCGTGCAGGGGTATGTGCGGGTCCACACCAAGCCTGAGTAGTAGAGAGATGTCAGGGAAGACTCATTCCCAGGGTGTGCCTTGATTACAAGAAGTGAGAAGGTTTGGGGAACAAGATAGCCTCGGAGAGAGCCCAGCCACACTACCAAGCCCACTGTGAAACCAAATTGGGGCTTCTGGTGTACTTCCCCAGGGAGAAAGAAATCCATGGACTCCATTGGATACTCAAGCAATGACCCCCAAAAGATGAAGAGTCTTAAAGTGGGATTTCTCCCGCCTTGGTTGTTGGCATTTACTATCTTGCAGCATTCATAAATGCAACTGAAAATGTCCCCAGATGTCATCCAGTGTCCCCCCGGGCCCAAACATGAGGGCCAGCTGGACAGGCTGGATCAGGAGCAAGGATGAAGGAAATGAAAGTTGCTCAGTCATGTCTAACTCTTGGCGACCCCATTGGGCTATACAGTCGATGGAATTCTCCAGGCCAGAATCCTGGAGTGGGTAGCCTTTCCCTTCACCAAGGATCTTCCCAACGCAGGCGACCAAACCCAGGTCTCCTGCATTGCAGGCAGATTCTTTACCCAGCTGAGCTCCAAGGGAGGCCCAAGGGAAGCCCAGAAGCAGGGGTGGGGGGATGCAAAAGGACAGTGAAGCAAGAGCAATGGGGGCAGATAAGCAAGTCTGCCCTTCCTGAAATGTCTGCTGGCCCGGTCGTCTGCAGTTATGACTGGGCAGGGTGTGGAGGGCACAGGGGCTCAGAGGTGTGTGACCCCCTTTGCTCCCCCTGGGCCAGCAGGTGTGTGAGGCTGAGCCGCCTCGAGGCAACATGCGCTTTGAGCCGCACACAGATGGGGCCCCTGTGTGCAGCGCGAGCCTTTCTCCCGAGTCAGGAGGTTTATTGCTTGAGAAGACATCCCGTGATGACCGGGGGCAGACTGGCCTGGCTGAGGTAGCGGTCGATCGGTGGATCTTAGGGACACAGAACACTGAGTGTCCCAGGTGGGGCTTCTGATACCGACGGCCACAAACTGGGGTGGCGGGGAGGCTTAAAACAATACTAATCGATTCTCTCCCAGTTCTGGGGGACAGAAGTCTAAAGTCAAGGGTCAGCAGGACCGGGCCCCTTGACCTTGGCTCTGGAGGAGCGTCAGTCCCAGCTCTTCCCATTTCTGGGGCTCCAGGTGTTCCTGGGTTTGTGGCCGCATCCCCCCAGCCTCCGCTTCCTCCTCACATGGCCTCCTCCTCTCTGTGTGTCTCTCCTCTTCTTATAAAGACACCCATCATTCTGCATAAGGCCCACCTAATCCACTGTAACCTTATCTAACTTGATTTCATGCTGCAATGACCCCATTTACGAATAAAGGCCCCCTGGCAAATATAGGGGAGTTGGGATGTGGGTGTCTCTTTTGGAGGGCACCATTCACCCCGCCACAAAGCTGAGCCTTTACACAAAGCAGTTATCCCAGGAATGAGGGGAGCTCACGCAGGACCCCTCGAGTACAGCCATGGGTGGGGGAGGCATGGCGTGTGGTTGGAGAGCTGAGCAGGGCAGGTGGTCTGGTGGGGACCAAGCCTTGGCCTGGCTGCCTCGGTGCAGGTTTCCGGGGTGTGCACGGAAGCCCCTGAGGTCGTCAAGACGAAGGTTCTGACTTTTAGCAGGTCTAGGAGTGCCCCACAGTGCGCTTCTCACCTGCTCCCAGGGTGTATAAACTGCTGACCCTGGTCCATGCTTAGAGGTGCAAGGAGCGTGCAGGCCTGTTTCCCAGGAACTGTCAGAAACTTCCCCAAGGAAGGCCCCCACCTCCAGTGTCTATGCAAGTCCCCAATCCCCTGTCCAGTGCCCCAGATGTACCCCAGACAGAGACCCATACACAACACTGGGTGCCTGGGTCAGGAACCCAGTGGAGGGGGAAGTGGTGGGTCTGGAAGAAACGTGCTCATAACTTTGCATATAGGACGGATGGAGGCTGAGCCTGGCCAACTGGCTGTGAGCACAGGTGACCCACTTGCCCCTCAACCCTCTGCCAGGCGCCATGGGCCAAGAGGACCTCAGCTTAAAAATTGCTTCCCCAGCCACCCACAAGAGGGGCCCTCATTGTCAAATCAAGCCCCTTGATCCAGAGACGACCCCCGACGTCAGTTTCACACATGAGGGTCCAGGAGGGGTGTCATGTCAGAGACCCCTGGGACAGCAGACAGGATGGAAATGGGAGGAAAAGGTCCTGGAGGCAGGTGGCCCAGGCCGGCCTTCTGCAGGAGCGCCTCTTCCGCCTATCCCCCACTGCTCTGTCCCTTGGATGGCTGTGGGGTTAGCGGCCAGGGTTCCCAGGAAATGGACAAGAGCAGCTTGTGGGCCAACATGTTTCCTTGTAGCTGAAACCCATCAGCATTTTTCAACTGCAAACTCAAAGCCAGGGCATTATTATGTCCACTGGTAATTGCCGAAAAGGCCACACAGGAAAATCCCGGCTGTGTACTGGGGGTGACCGAGGCCCCACACCTCCCTGATGTTGAACTTGACTCCGGATTTGGCAGAATTGTTACGGCCGCAGACATGTGAACCCTACAAGGTCAGTTTGCTTTCACGCTGGCCGTTCAGGGCTCGCCACCGCACCCTAGGGCTGGGGGGTGTAGTTTCTCCTCATTCCGTCCCGGAGTTGGTGTGGGGGCCGGGGCGGTATCTGTTTCGCGTCTTCGTGGATATTGCTTTTTTGAAAAGCAAGTGAGCAACTGCCTGCGGGAGGATGGGAGCCACCTCCACACCAGACTCCGGGTGGCTGGTCAGGCGGTAAAGGGACCTCAGCTCCCAGAGAGGCTCAGACCCCACACAGCCCGTGTGGCCATGTGTGCAGGTCCAGACCCAGCCCGGCCACTTCCTGAGGCTGAGCAGCCTCAGGCAAGTGCTTCCCTATTCGGGACCTTGGTTTTTCCACCTTAGAATGGAGGGGTTTCATCTGCTGGGCAGGGTTGCAATGGACACAGGACAGGGGAGAGGGGCATGTTTCTTGCAGTTTCCAGCTGAGGCTTTGTGGGCATGAGCTGGTGTCTGAGACAGTTTCCAGACTTGGCTAAGTGTGGTGATGA